>NC_056744.1:572073552-572373552 GCF_019279795.1 Protopterus annectens | reverse complement strand
TTATATCTATGGTCGAACTATTCAGATTGAAACTGACCACCATCCTCTAGTTACTATTTTAAAGAAGCCTATGCATTCAGCTCCAGCAAGATTACAAAGAATGATGCTCAAATTGCAAAAGTACAACTTCAAAATGGTTTATAATAAAAGGCAAACTTCTTTATCTGGCTGACACCTTATCCAGATCACCCAGAAATACAATGGAACAGTTTGACGCAGAGAATTTTGACTTTGACATAATGGCAGTACATAATTTTTCTACCACGAGACTTGATGAGCTGACAGATCAAAGAGTGATCCAATTTTGCATAAGCTCAACCACTATGTTAGTGCTGTAGTGCAAACCTATTTTCCGAGATGAGATGTTGATGGAAGATGGCATTATTTTCAAAGGTCCTAAAATTGTTGTTCCTGCTTCCTTACAACATGAATATATCCAGATTTTGCATCATGGTCATCCAGGTTCTAAGTCTACCAAAGGGTGAGAAGGGTGAGAGAACTAGTATTGTGGCCTTTTTTCTTGTTCTGTATGCAATATACTAAACTGCATTTGTAAAAAGAACCACTTCAGCTAAGTCAAGTTCCTGAACTACCTTGGTCAACAGCAGCCACTGACATATTCGAGTGGAACAATCAGCATTACTTAGTATTGGCAAACTCTTATTCAAACTGATGTGAGATTGACTTACTACCTGATCTAACATCCACTACAGTTATTACTAAGTGAAATCCTACTTCTCAGTCCATGGTAGTCCACACAAAGTTATTTCTGACAATGGTACTCAATTTACTAGTCAGTTATTTCAGAACTTTGGAATAGAATGGGACTTTATACATATTTCTAGTAGTCCAGAATATCCGAGTCAAATGGACTAGCTGAACGTGCAGTGCAGAATGGAAAGCAATTATTTGAAAGATCAAAGCGTGACAATACCGATGTTTTCTTGAATTTACTTAATCTCAAAAATATACCCCATGATGATATACTTGGCTCACCTGCTAAGAGACATCTATCCATGCAAACCAGAACAACACTACCTATTATTTCCAGTTTATTGAGGCCTAAAGCTAAAAACAACAGAACCATCGGAGCCCAATTATTCAAGACACGTTATATTCAGAAGTCCAGTTATGATAAATCAAGTAGATTTCTTCATCCATTGAAAGGAGGACTGACAGGGAAGATACAAACCGTGAAAGGTTTCGTCCGGATTGGTCAAATAACAGGTATCTGTACTGATCCTAGATCCTGCTTTGTAGAATCTAAGGGTATGGAGTATAGCAGAAATTTCAGACACCTACTTCCTGTACCAGAATCGTTATCGCAACATTGTTCCTGTGATACAGACTCTAGATCTCACTGCAATCCAGACAATGTTCCTGTTCCAGAACATGTCTTACCTTATAATTCCATTCCTGAGGATGTTCCCAATATTCCTAAGGTTGAACATTCAGCATAGACGGTTCCAGTTGCCAAATCTAATTCCCAGTTTTATGTCACACGATTTGGTCGCACTTCTAGACCATGTGTGAGATACACAGCGACTTGGACATAACTGTACATACATACTTAGTTTTGTATAACTGCATAATAAAAAGGCTATTTGTATTGTTAGCATGCCAATTAATATCCTCAGCATCACAAGATCTATTTCTCAAAGAGGGAGGATGTAGAGCAGAGTGAGTGATGTCTTTAAGAAGCATTGCAAGTGATGTACATGCATATATAAATAGCAAGCACGTGCTATTCCTAGTGCCATTTTGAAAATGCAGCCAGAGAGTAAGCATATGAGAATGAATGCAATTAGTTTGTATTTAAGTTACTTTATGTTAAAGTTAATAAGTTTCTACTGTGATGTGTTTGTACATAATAAAGCTGCTTGAAAAGAACCCACAAAGACTCATCTATTACATCCTGACTAGAAGAGTGACACTTGCTATATATGTTTTCCTTGGCAAGACACTTTCAAACAATATACAACAAAGCATGATATGATTTCATTATGCTTCAACATGGTGTGCACTGAGGAAGATGATTAGCACAAAAGGGAAAGAACGAAGTCATGATTTCTTAATATGTGGATGTGTGGGATTATTCTATATGAAGAAAACCTTCTGGGTAAAGGAAATTGGTTAAGATGCACTTGTCCTTTTATCTAACAATAGGCGTCAGGTGCTTTTCTGCATAACCTCTGTAACTGCAGAATTTTCATCTCTTTACTCAAGCTGATTCTCCACTTGTCTAAGAAATATTGTGTGAATGGTTTAAATTCCTGTCACTGCTACTTCCTCTCTCTATACAACTGTCCTTATTAACACACACCTTATGTCATGAACATCCTGTTCATTAAGATAAAATGTTAAATTTAATGTGTTAAATATTTTTATCATGGTCTCCACCACGGAAAATAATATATAAAGCAGCAGAATATACAGCTGTATTTTTCTTCTCTTACTGTTATAATGGAACAGTAATAAACACAATTACTTCTGTGGCACAACATAAGATTCAAGAAATTACTACTGCTTTGCTAGTGTACTCATATTAACTGATCTGAAATTTGGAAAAACTGACATAGTAGCCTTCACTGTCACCAGATTTATGCAAAAAAAAAACATTAACTCAGTGTAAGGGGAATTTACTTAGTCATTTACTTCATCATCTTAGTCACGTTATGCTCTGTTCAAAATGATACATGTAAAAGTTTAATGTCTCTTCTCTGCTTGGCTTGTGCACTTTACAGCCCTAGAATCATAGCTGGCCTCCACTACCTCTCTACAGCTTCAGTTTCCCTGTCCATCCCATCTGTAATCAACAGGTTACACCATGCTCTACATGGCAGCCTGCAATTTCTAAAGTGCTCTTTCCAGCTACTGTATTATTGAATTTCCCTGTTTTTTTTGTATAGGCAGTTTTATGTTGGTTTTCTTTTTCGTGTTTTTTTTTTCTCATTCCATTTAGATTTACTGATAAATAATGAACAAAACTCATACTATGAGCAAAATATAAGCTTTTGCCAATATTTTAAAACAAGTCCAAGTTGGTACAATGACTTACCACATCATACATTGCTTCTGAATAGGGACAGTTGCAACTATATTTTTGAGGTGGGCCAAATACGCTCTGTTCACCTTCACTACCACTCAGGCTAACTTTGCTCCCCTACTCTACCCCTAATCCCATTCAGCCCACCCTTCTCTACTAATATAACCCCTATTAGCAACTCTCAAAATTAGCTCACAACCAAAGAAATACAAAAGAAACTGGACCCCACTAATCACACTTCTTTCTCTTAAACCATCACAATCTCGTCATAGTTAACAACCAGTATCCTTACTGCCAAGTCACTTTTCCCATCACACCTGGCAGGAAATCCCATCCCTTCCTCCCCTCAATCCGACACCTTACTAACCCCACACTCCTATCAAGCGGTACTTTTTATTGAGCAACACAACACTGTAGCTCCCCTGACTCACACACTTTCACATCTAATGCAAAACCCTCCCTAAATTCCATCATCATACTTCTTTTGTTATCAGTGCATTTCAAACTGACAAACACAACTCCTCTATACTCTAACTTCATTGTCTCCATCATAGTCTAACTCTGACCTCTGAGAAAGTTCTCTACTTCGATACTTCATCTCCCCCATTAACACTTTCCTTGCACATCAACAAAAACGTACCTTGCCTCTCTAATCTCCTACTTCTATTCTCACTACTACAAATTACCACTCTGCTCAGTAGCATCCTCCTCCCTGTCTTACTCTGGTCTCATTCTCACCTGGCTAAACCCCAACAATAAGAATGACAAACTACTTCTCTCAGGCTATAACACCCTGTGACTAGGCAGACTACGTAAAAAAGCAGGAGGCATAGCAGTTCTGTGCAATAATGCATTGATACTCTTACCATACCAAGTTTTACCCACCTTCCTTCAATAATGCTGAAATATGCCTTTCCCTCTAAATAATCAAAGAACATGAAAATATCAGTCTTAACAATGTTTACATTTCCCCAGGTAACAACAATTCAACTTTAGTGGACCATTTATCTTGGCTCTCTACAAATATCAACATGAAACCATCATCCTAAGTGCAATAAATATAAATTGGTGGTCTACATCTGCTCCCAACTCTACCTGTGCCATAAATCCATAAAACTTCATACAACTCATCACCTTTCCAACCACATAGAGCAAACACTCCAAAAGATATTCTATTTTAGATAGGGCCCTCACATGATCCACATATGACTCATGTAAAATTATCTCCTCTGGTACCTTCCCTAACTCTGTGAATGACCACTTCCCAATCTTTCTTAAAAGATTGCCAACTTAACCCCAGAAGGAGCACCACTATAACATAGTTCACACTTCGCTCAATTTTACAAAGATACACCCACAGAAATACTGAAAGCTTGCAAAATGTATCTTCTAAAAGCTCTCCAGCTAGTTGTATATTTCAATGATACCTTTTTCAATATATTAAACCAGTTAGCCACGGCCATACACAAATGAGTCAAATTAACACCTGCCCCTTGGATCAGAAAAACTACTAAATCTCTGACAGCAAGACATAAAGCCATTTACAGATCTTCAAAAAGCTCCACAACCACACAAAAAATGAATTTGATCTGATTAAAATACTCATTATATCTCAATCCAAGATAAACTCAATAAAAACCCCAAACAATGCTGGTCTTCCATTAACAATTTGTTAAAATCCAGGTCACCCAGCCCAACCATCCCCCTATTAACATCAACCATACCAAACCTATTTCTAACCAACTCAACTCACACTTCAGAGATTCAGTCACCTCCCTTAAAAACAACCATCAGCCTATCCTTCTCTCCATCCTCACAGAACTATCCTTCTAAAATTCCTGCCTTCCACATCAACCCAGTTCCAATCACCACTAGCAAAAATGCAAACTACTTCAAAAGCTAAAACCCACCACAATAGCCAACGATAACCTTTCCTCAAAATACATTAGCATGACTGTTGACACATTAGCATACCCTACTCCCTAATCTCATGAATAGATCTACTGAAGAAAACTATGCACCAATTACCTGAATGAGTGACAAATTATTCTCTTACACAAAGAAAGAGACTCCAATGAATTCTGTGATTACCTGCCCTACAGCCATTCTATCTCCATTATCAGAAATCCTTGAAAAGTCTATGAAGCTTAACTTCTGAAACACTTACTAGATAAGTCTCCTTTCTTCTGCCTATCATGGCTTCAAGCTACACACCACAGCACTACCACAGCTCTTCTTAATTTCACCAATTTTATCAGCCTTCACAGGGACTCTGGAAATATTTTCTGTCTATTCCTTGAGTTATCTAAGACGTTTGATGCTGTATTCCATTAGAGTCGCCTTGCACATGATCCTCAATAGGTTTGGAAACCCCCTCCCTTTCCTGGATTCATAACTACCTTTCTAACAGTGTACAGGCACCGAAATATCATGCATGTGTGTGTGTGTGTGTGTGTGTGTGTGTGTGTGTGTGTGTATAAAAACCTGGTTCAATAATTCTCACCTCCTACTGAACACTAAGAAAACCAAGTTATTGCTTTTCACACCAAAATCTGCATCCTCTACAAAAGATAACTTCCCCCATAACCTCATCAAACAAGACTTCTATTAAACTTGTGTCTCACACAAAGCTACAGTGGATATAAAAAGTGTACACACCCCTGTTAAAATGCCAGGTTTTTGTGATATAAAAAAATGAGACCACAATAACTCATTTCAAAATTTTTCCCACCTGTATAATTCAATTGAAAAACAAACAAATCTGTTAGGGGAAAAATATAAAAAATAAAAAACGTACAATAAGCTGGATGCATAAGTGTACAAAGCCTTAAACTAATACTTTGCTGAAGCACCTTCTGATTTAATTATAGCATTCAGTCTTCTTGGGTACACACCTGCCATCAATTAAAGAGACTCTGATTAACCCCAAATAAAGTTCAGCTGACCTAGCAGGATTTTTTTGACATTTACTCAGTTGCCTGCTACAGCAAAAGCCATGGTTCGCAGAGAGCTTACAAAGCATCAAAGGGATCTCATTGTTGAAAGGTATGACTCAGGAGAAGGGTACAAAACAATTTCCACAGTATTGGATATACCATGGAACACAGTGAAGACAGTCATTACAAAATGGAGAAAATATGGGACAACAGTGATGTAGCAAAGAACTGGACGTCCCTCCAAAATTGATGAAAAGACAAGATGAAAACTGGTCAGGAAGGCTGCCAAGAGACCTACAGCAATACTGAAGGATTTGCAGGAATTTCTGGCAAGTACTGGCTGCATACTACATGGTAACAACAATCTCCCGTATTCTCCATATGCCTGGGCTATGGGGTAGGGTTGCAAGGAGGAAGCCTTTTGTTACACAGAAAAACATCCAGGCCCAGCTAAAATTTGGAAAACAATACATCAAGTCTCCCAAAAGCATGTGGGAAAATATGTTATGGTCTGATGAGACCAAGGTTGAACATTTTGGCCACAATTCCAAAAGGTACATTTGGCGAAAAAAACACTTTGCATCACCAAAAGAACACCATCCCCACAGTGAAGCATGGTGGTGGCAGTATCCTGCTTTATGGTTGCTTTTCTTCAGCTGGAACTGGGGCTTTAGTCAAGGTGGAGGGAATTATGAACAGTTCCAAATACCAGTCACTTTTGGCCCAAAACCTTCAAGTGTCTGTTAGAAAGGTGAAGATGAAGAGGAATTTCACCTTTCAACATGACAATGACCCCAAGCATACATCCAAATCAACAAAAGAATAGCTTCACCAGAAGAAAATTCAAGTTTTGGAAAGGCTCAGCCAGAGCCCAAACCTAAATTCAATACAAAATCTGTAGGGTGACCTGAACAGGGCTGTGCACAACAGATGCCCTCACAATCTGAGAGATCTGGAGCATTTTTGCAAGGAAGAGTGGGCAAGTATTGCCAAGTCAAGATGTATCATGCTGATAGACTCCTATCCAAGAAGACTGAATGGTGCAATTAAATCAAAACATCAACAAAGTATTAGCTTAAGGGTATGCACAGTTATGCAACCAGCTTACTGTACGTTTTTTATTTTTTATATTTTTCCCCCCTAACAGATTTGTTTTTCAATTGAATTGTACAGGTTATAAGTCATATTAAAGGTGGGAAAAGTTTTGAAATGATTATCGTGGTCTCATTTTTTATATCACAAAACCTGGCATTTTGACAGGGGTGTGTAAACTTTTTATATCCAGTATATTTGATGTCATTATGGATACCCACCTTAAGTCTGATATTCAAATTCAACACGCTATTAAGAAAATCCACATAAAAATTGCACTCCTATATTGTAGCAAACACTTTTTAACTAGCAAAGCTGACGATACAATAGCATCTGTATATCTCTTGCCTTTGCTACTCTAAGCTGCCCCCCATCTACACCACGTTCTACTAACAACAACTGAACAATGCTATAACAAAAAAAAAGATAAATTTGCCACTAACCAAACTGCTAACCCCCTCCACTGCCTAGCCTTAAAACAGGCCGGCTAGAACTTCTACACTACCTCTCTATCACTCATTTAGCAACTGTTCAAAATATAATTTACAAACCTCAAAACTGTCCTACACTCCAAGCCTTAGTGAAACCTAACACCCCTGCATGGTCACTGCTCTCCACAGAGAAGTCTCTATTAACCACAACCAAAACCCACAACTCTCCTGGCCTGTCCTCATACTCAAATTATGTCTCCATAATCTGTAATTCTATCTCTAGCACCATCAGACAACAAACCAGCCTATACATATTTAAAAACTTACTAGAGCAATACATTTAAAACACTTGACTCTGCCCTTGCATCTCTGCAGGCTAGACTACTTTGATTCTTAAGTCACCTACATTACCTGCATATGCCTCAACAAAGCAAATTCTCAATGTAAATTCCCTACTGTTTTTTTATCCCTTTGTTCTTTCTGCTACTTTTACTCTTTACATACCTCCAGACAAGCTTTTCCCTCCATCAAAATTCCAAATCATACTATCTTCTACACCTACCTCAGTTCTTTATAACTTTTTCTATATATCATCTGACAAATTTACATGACTCACATTTCCTCACCGTCTTCTTGCTTGCTGTTCTCATCCCCTCCTTTCTGCTTTCTACTCCTATCTTCCACATCACCTTTTTTTTTTATTTCTCCTACCCTTAAATGTAAAATTATAATCTGACATTTGAACCTCTCTGCATATGCCAATTTGTCACATATTAATATGTGATGAAAAGGAAGTTATGTTCTTACCATAACGTTTCATCTGTGTTGTTCATCTTCATTCATTTATTACTGATGGGTGTCAGTTCCATCCTTGGAACAGTCAGTTTTATAACAAGCTCGTGCCAGCCAAAAAAACTCTCGAGCTAAGCTCTTACCCACAGTGCCCTTCTCCCTGTTACCTCAGATCGAGTTTGCCCATAATAAGTAAAGCAGAGGCTTTTTCTGAGCAGAAACCCTGAAGAGTAGGACCTAATCCGATCCTCCAGCAGCCTGTGGAGGGGGAAGGTGGATGGGACGTAATGAATGAATGAAGATGAACAACACAGATGGACCACTATGGTAAGAACATAACTTCTTTGTCTGATGTTGTTAATCTTTATTCATTCCTTACTGATGGGACAGTCCCTAGCTAGTCCTGGGAGGCCCTTATGGAAGGATGTTCCTGAGTACCATTGAACCAGAAGATGCCCTTCCCCTGGAGACCAAATCCAATTTGTAATGAGTGACAAAGGTATGAGAGGTAGCCCAAGTCGCAGCTGCACAAATACCATCCAATGATGCCTTAGCATGAAAAGCAACAAAAGTAGTCACCAACCTGAAGGAGTGTGCTTTGCTTGCTCCGTAGAGAAATTTTATTTCATTGGTAAATCAAGGATATACAGTTTATCAACCACTTGGACAAGGTTACTTTTGAGACAGTTTCCCAATTTGGGGCTTGAATAGGACACAGACAGCTGGTCTGATTTACATACTTAGTTCTGTCCAGGTAAAAACATAATTGTCTATGCACATCCAGCAAAGAAAGCCAGTATTCTCCTTTGTCTGAGTAGTTGGGGAAAAAGACTGGTAGGTCAACAGTTTGGTTAACTGACAATTCTGAAATAACCTTGGGCAGAAAGGAAGGATTAGTCCGGAGTTACACTCTGTCTTTATGAAATACCAAGTAAGGGCATAATACACAAGGCCTGAAGCTCAGAAATGCTTCTGGATGATGTGACAGCTACCAAAAATAGTGATTTCCAGGACAGGAACTTTAAGTCGCAAGTGGAAGCAGGTTCAAAAGGCGATGGTGTCAGGGACTGCAGTATGAGAGTTAAATTCCAGTTTGATGGGTTCCCTGAAGGGTGGTCTGATATGGGAGGCCCCTTTTAAGAAAGTTTTGCAGAAATGATGGGAAATTAGTGATGAGGCTTGGAATCCATTATGAAAGTTTGAGATAGCACCTAAGTGTACTTGGACAGTTGAGGCTGCTGCTCCTGAATGAAGAAGACTTGCAAAATAATCCAAAACAAGACTAACAGGGACTGTAGAGGGGTCTAGTTGTCTTTGTTGGGACCAAATAAGGAACCTCTTCCACTTGCTGAGACAGAGTTTTCTGGTGGATGGTTTATGCAAAGCCAGAATGATATTACGCACTGGGGAGGTAAGGTGCCTGGCGATTACCGGAATTGGAGAAACCAAGCTGTCAGCTTGAGACTGGATATGTTCGGGTGAGTCAACCCTTGTGGATACGAGATTAATTCTGGAGTTGGATCCAGAATCCAAGGTTGATATACTAGGTGAGGCCAGAGGAAGGGAAACCAAATTTGTCATGGACAGTAAGGGGCAAAGAGGATTATTCTGCTTCTCAGACGAAGAGCTTTCTTTAGAACTTGGGGAATCAGGGGAAAGACATACAGAAGTCCCATGGACCAATTGTGTCTCAACAGCATCCCTCAGGGACTCCCCATTTGAGGGGATTAGGGGAAAGTAGCTGCTGCACTTGTGATTTGCCGGAGAGGCGAAAAGGTCGCAGCAAGGCTGGCACCAGCAGATGAAGATCTTCGCCGCAATAATTGGATTGAGGGGACCACTCATGAGGCAGTAGAATACATCTGCTCAGTTTGTCTGCAATCATGTTGGAACTCCAAGGAATATGTGTTGCAATCAGAAAGCATTTGGAAGCTATGGCCCATTGCCAAATTAAAAAACTAAACGGAAACCTCGGTGAGACCAATAAGTGTACGAATTCACTAAATACTTCCAAGCGGAACACATTTATTGATAAAAATACAAACTGGATGTTAAGCGCTTTCACTCATAAAACACAGCTTCATCAGAACACTTATTGGTCTCACCGAGGTTTCCATTGCCAAATTCTCATGGCCTCTCGACATAATGGGGAGGACTTTGTTCCCCCTTGTTTGTTGATGTAACAGACTAAATTTCTAGTTAATCACTGTATATTAATCAGATCAGACAATAGTAGTAGAAGTAGCAAATGTAAACTCGTCAAGTCAAAACAAAACAAAACAAAACAAAAAGTAATAATAGAAAATATATAATTGTACAGCATTACTAAGTATTCGAAAGTAATACTATTATATAGTTATATTATACATTATTATTTATTATACGTTATTATATATTATATTATACAATTATATAGGTTTTTAGGGTTCTTGTACACAGACCTGTAGAAGTTTAGAAGGACGAAAGCGATCTTTGTTAACAATAGGTTATGGAAATAGAAACTGATTTTTACATGCAAAATGTATATGTATATATTTATATATATTTTTTGATTGCCAAATGAACTAAGATTGATATATTTCCAGCCATGTAGTATATTGTCTTGGATAAAATCACAGACTTAATAATCTACTTAATAATTTGGTTAAATAAGAGGTACCACATCATTATAAATTTTATTTAAAGTACATAAGGGTTATATATTATTATGACAGCTACTAAGTAGGGCAGGACCAGCTCGAATGTCACACTGATGGGGGAAGGGATGTGAATTTAACATGTGTACCAATAACACTTTGTTTTACAGCACAATAAACCACTCCCATGCCTGATAAAAAGTATATATATATATATATATATATATATATATATATATATATATATTTAGAAAGCTTGTGAGGAAATTATTACTCTATTTTTGTTTTACTTGGATCGCTTGTCTGTGTACTTAATAAAGGATTTTCGACTGGAAACAGACTGCCTGCCTTGCTTGGATTACTTTCAATACTTAGTAATGCTGTACAATTATATATTTTCTATTATTACTTTTTGTTTTGTTTTGACTTAAGACGAGTTTACGTTCGCTACTTCTACTACTATTGTCTGATCTGATTAATATACAGTGATTAACTAGAAATATATGGACTGAAAATCTTCCACACAGAGAAGTTTCTTACACTGTTTTGTTTTTGGACCCACTACACTTTAGTGGGTTGTTTTGAGACTTCGGGGATACCACGGAGATTACTTGTTTTTTGATGTAACAGACTACTGACATGATGTCTGACTGAACAGCAATTGTCCCTGATGGAAGGATGGATTGAAATGCTTGCAACGCTAGCAGCATTGCCCTCAGTTCTAGGACAATGATATGCAGATATGCCTCTATGTCTGACCAAGTATCCTGGACCGTCTTCCCTTGGTAAAGCACCCCCACCCTATCAGGGAAGCGTCTGTAGTCACTGTGGCCCTGGGCTGTTGTGGGCAAAAGGGGCAACTCCATAGTCCTTCGTCTGGTTTCATCCACCACATTAAATCATGTTTGCATCGTTGAGTTATCCATATTTAAAAGGACAAAGGATGTTGTAAGGGGTACCATTGTGTTAGAAGGAGCCACTGGAGAAGTCTCATGTGTAGTCCTGCCAAGGGCACTATGGTAATTGACACTGCCATGGAACCCAGGAGCTGAAGAACTGTTCGAGCTAGGGCTAGGTTTTGACAGAGTATCACCCGGATTTCAGATCTTATCCTGTGTAGTCTTTGGTCCAGAAGAGAGACTAGGCAAGCATGTGTGTTGAAATTTGCCACTATAAACTCCAAGGTTTGAGAGGGAATGAAGTTGCATTTTCCCCAGTTTATTGAGATTCCCATAGATTCGGCTATTTTGAGAGTATAGTTTAGGGCTATCTCCAGTACATGCTTGGAGGGGGCAGTGAGGAGCCAATCGTCTAAATATGGAAACACCAGGAATCCTTGTAGTCTCAAGTGAGCTGTTACCACTGCCATGCATTTAGTGAACACTCTGGGGGCTGTAGAGAGTCTGAAGGGCAGCAAGCGGAACTGAAAGTGATTGGCTCCTAACCAGAAGTGAAGAAATCTTCTGAAGCGTTTGTCCATTTTTAAGTGGTAATATGCGTCCTGAAGGTCTACTGAACACATCCAATTGTCTTTTTCCAAAAACAGAAGGATAGACTGAACTGGGACCATCCAGAATTTTTCCTGTTAGACAAATTTGTTTAGGATGCTGAGATCCAGGATTGGTCTCCAGTCTCCTGCCTTTTTTGGCACTAAAAAGAATCTTGAGTAGAATCTGGATCCTTTCTGGTCTGATGGGACTGTCTGGATGACTCTTTTTCGAAGCAGCTTTTGAATTTCTAGAGCTGCTGATTCCCTTTGACTGGGTGGAATGTCGGGCATTTGTCTTGATGACTTTGGGTAAAGATTGAACGGGACGTGATATCCTCTGGTTATGATCTATTGCACCCATAAATCTATTGTTATTGTTAACCAGGCAGAATGGCGCAAGGAAAAATGCTCCCTGACTGCCTCCAGATGAAAGTAATCTGGCCACTCCTCAGCAGTGTTGATAGGGTTGACCAGAGAAAGAATCTCTGGAGCCCTGGTTACGTGCCCCCCTCTGCCTCTGTAGGGGCGCCTTCCAAATGAGTTACCCCCTCTGCCCTGGGGAGTATACTCGCCACGTGTGTCATAGAAAGGATCCTGTGATTTCTTGTGACACATCTTTCCACTCCTCTGGTTCCTAGAGTAGGGATGCTGAGGGACGTAAAAATGCATGCCCATGGCAGACAGGGTCTTGCAGTCCATCTCACACCTGGCCAATGTGTCTTTCACTTTCGGGCTGAAAAGGGAAGAAGCTTCCACTGGAGCGTTAAGAAAAGAAGACTTGAAAGGGTCCATAAAGTCACAGAGGCACATGCAGGCATGACGTCTCATGACAACACCTGCACCTGCCACTCTATCCACTTCTTCAGTGGCGTGGGAAATCAAATACATGGAGGAGTTGGATATGGATTCCAGGGTAGCAAGCTGTGAGACAACTGTCGTGCACCTTGTCAGAGACTGCTCCTGATAAGGTTTGATTGAGTTTGGACACTAAGTCTCTCTGAAGCCTGGTGAAGTGTGCCAGATAAGTCAAAGGTAAAATGAAGCAGCCCCTGCACATATGTCAACTGCATGGCCCCAAACGACTAGAATCCAAGTAGCAAAACTGGAGGCCAGCAGACTATGGCAATTTAATGTTTAATCATGTCAAGTCATGACAGAAGCAAACAGCAATAACAGACCGGTTTTGGTTACAAAAAGCCTTCATCAGTGTAATACACAACAATAACTCCATTGCTCTATTTTATACTTAACCTGTCATCAAAATTAAAGCTCATTGGTCGTTCCAAAATACCCATTGAGACCAGGTAAAAATAAACCACCCAACTTGATAATCCACTTCTTTTCCTTAGTGTTTAATACTGAGTGCCATCTGGCTTTATTAGTCCTGTTACCTGTGATCCTATCAATAACCATAAATCTGAAGTTTGCATTCCTATGTGTCAATGAATGTTTATAAAGAGCATTACTGGGATTTTTAGTTCTAATGTTACTGCAATGGTTAAAGTTATCGATGATGGCACTGAGGTAGAAATTACTAGCCTTGGTACAGTCAGTGCCAAAGATGCAATCAGTGCTATACCAACTGGTGCCAAAGGTACAGTTTTTGAAGACGGCACTGTGGTCAGAACCAAAGATGGTGTTGTGGAAGTCAATTTAGGTCCTGAGGCTGACAATTTTGGAAGCTTTTACTTGGGTTTCTGCTTTCTGTCACCCAAAGGTGATGAAGGAACCAAGTGATGTCTCTTTCTGCTTTCTTTACTGTGAGGGGATGAGCCCTCCAACCCAGAAATAGCCTCTGAGAAGGGCGTCTTAAGAAGACTTCAGGATTAACTTGTTTTTCCTTTCGTTAAGGGTTCTGGAACTCAACCCTTTACAAACAGAGCAAGGAGGTCGAAGAGACAGGTGAGGAACACCCAGACAATACACAGGAGTCGTGGGTGTCTGAATTCGGCATTTTTTGGTCGCACTGGATACATTGTTTAAAACCATAAACTCTCTTCTTTTCCGACATGGTGCTATAGAGACTAACTACTACAAGAAAAACAATAATCGAAAAATTATAGCAAGGATTTTTTTTTTTAATAGAAGAAAGAAGGGGAAAGGGAAATACCAACAATGGTATTTAAAGGGAATTACCACAAAGACAGAGAGGAGAAAGGACCTATATCAACGATGACACTTAAAGACTACCTAAACGGTAAGAAAAAACACCTTAACAATCAGAAAAAACAGTAACAGAGTGGGTAAATTAGTGATAAAATACGGAAGAAAAATATTAGAAATGCAACAAGTAATTTGAAAATTCTCAAAGTACTTAGCTGAGAGCTGGCTTGACACGGCTTTATGGCAACGTGGCATGTGAGATCTGAGGTAACACTGATAAGGGCATTGTGGGTAAAAGCTTAGCTCAAGAATTTTTTGGCTGGCACGAGCTTGTTATAAGGCTGACTCTGTTCTGACGACGGAACTGAAACCCATCAGTAAGGAATGAATGAAGATTAACAACATCAAATTCTATATTTTACTTATGTAGTTTTTATTTTTTCTCTAGTATAGGTGCCTTTCAGTTATTGTATGTCCATATTGTAATTTTAAGCTTTACATTTTTCTCTATTGTATTAAAACTGCCTATTTTGTAACTGTGGCTTTTCTCCTTGGGTCACAGTTACAAAAGGGGCTACTACAGTCTAGTCACACTACCTTGGTCAACAAAAGCAAGAAATAAATAAATAAACATCACTCTTATTAGGTTCAGTCTCAGCAACATTATTCACCCGACAAAAATAACATGATTGCAGCAATGTGACAAACTCTATAAAACTGTATCACAAGTGGGAAACAGTGTCCATTGCTCAATTAATGAGGATGTGTGCCTACCATCACCTTGTTCAGTAAATGATTCATTTATTTGGGGGAATGGCACTCTAGGAAGAGGGTATGCAAAATGGTTTGTTGCTACTTGAAAATGTAATTTTACTGTTGCTTTGACTGTTGAATTTTCTGGTAATGATGGCCATCCATATCAGCAGATCTGTAGCACAGAATGCAGATCAGTGGGTTGATCATACACTGTACACAGCAGTTGCTATACTTCTGCTATGCAATGCAAGCCACCGGATGCTTAAAGAATTTACCTGAAAATGATGTTCCATGTTACTGTCAGTGTATTTTGGTGTATGTAGGAAAATCAACAAGTTCTGGCGCAAGTAGTGTGCAAGAGCATTCATCCATGGCAAGAAAACCTGAGGGATTATGAACTGCAGTAATTCGGTTGGTGGGGCTCCAGGTGGCTGAATAAACTGCAAATAAAAATGTACACATCAATCACATTTCTCAAAATAACAACAACAAAAAGTGCATATTAACTGCATATCACAAAACAAATTTGAAACCATAAAACAATCAGTAGTCATTAAAAAATTCTTTATGGAAAAGCTTTTCAGGTACTCAAAACAATATAATTGCAACTCACCAAATTAACTGTAGGATTCATAAGAATTTCATGACTATTTTACTACAACAACCAAGTATGTCTTGTCAATATCCCCCTTCAGGCTTAACCCATTTTCTGAAGAAGGGAAAGGCCAATTATTCCTAGGGTATATTTAAGAGTGCCCCTCTAGTCATCCAGGATACTTTTAAAACTTTTAAATTTCCCACAGTATTTGCCCTAGCTGCATTTATTCATATGGACATAACATTCAGTGAACCTGTATGCTACAGTCAAGCGGGAGTGATGTCAAGAATACATTTAAACATTTCATCATATAACTACATAAGATTCATGCTTTTAAAATCTTTAAATATAGAGACCATTGGTTAAAGGAAATATAGTGGTTCTGATAGTAAATGTCATGAGTTTCCGGTCCAACTTAAGAGGAGAAGCAGAGATTACAAGATCAGAACAAGTAGTGGTAGTAAGGATCAGAACCAGAATGTTTTGGTCTCTAGTGGGTTTGTCAGCTATTTGATCCAGGAATTGCTCTTTATCAATTCCAAAACTTCCTGGGCAAACCATATGTTAGAGGTATAGGTGCTCCAGTCTATGGCTGGGTAACTGAATTCACCTAGGCTTATGGAGTTACTGCTTATAGGAACGTCTTCTAAACTCCCAGGAAGTTCAAAAATGTTACATTAACAAGGCTTCTGAAACGATTATTGACTGCTTCAAGGGTTCTTTTCCTATAGTGGTTCAAGCTTCATCAATTCTTTTCACAATGTTTACATTGCTCCATCAAGATATGGTTTAACGATGAACACACAGCACAAACAACATTATCCCCTCAGAGCTATTTTGTGCTCCTCTACACAATTTTTGATCTTCTGACCCATCTTCACCTAAAATGCCTACCAAATTTGCTGCATTTGACAACTTTCTTAACAGGACGATCACCTATTTTGCATTTATTGTTTAGGAAGATTCTGCAAATTAATATGTACTCACTACGGTCAGTGATTCAAACAGAAACAGTGAACAAGCAAAACCTGAGGTCTTCCTCAATGCATGCCACCTGAAAGAGAGATGGGAACACTTACTCACTCCAAACAGCATAGAAGAAATTTTCTTTGTAATGAAGATTACCTTACTTGCAGAAATATTAGTAGATTTAGTTAAATATAGCTGGGACGTTTTGGGGAAAGATGCACACTTAGGATATAATATATATATATATATATATATATATAAAATAAGAAATTGAGATTTTCTTATACAAAAGGAAGGAGTATCAGGGATTTCACGGTACATGGAATGTTTTGTCTACCCAGTACTGCAAGATGTGATGAAGTAAGTCGAAAAGGGACTTTCCTTGTGGAAAATGTAAGGTATGTACATTCACAATAAGAAGTTTCCCATACATCAAATGACAAGACATTTCAGGAACAAGGTCCCTTTAGTTGTGTGAGTGAAAGGATAATTTACAGTTTAAGATGTCCATGTGATAGATATATAGGTGAAACTAAAAGCTTTGCAGTAAGGTTAAAAGAGCACGTCATAGATATTAAAAAAGGTAGTTTAGTCGAGTAGCACTGCATTTTTTACAGGAACACGGGGGGGGGGGGGTCCAAAAGGGTTACAAGCAACAATTTGAGAGCAACTTCCAAGTGAAAAAGTTAATGAGATATAAAACAACAACTTAAGGAAAAGGAATTATTTATTAATAATTATTATTATTTTAAAATTTAATACCCTTAATCCAGCGGGTTTAAACAAAGAATGTAATTGGAAATGTTTTTTGTGATAATGTCTCTTTAAATGTTTTTAATTGATTAATTGTGGGTTAAACAAGGTGGGGTATTTAAGAACAACTGAAATAAATGTTTAGCATACTCTGTTAAAGGCTTGTAAGAGCCAAGGCACTAGAGCATTTTGTTGTTTTTTTGTTTTAATAAAGGAAGTTTTGGACTGTTCAAGGCCTTCCTTTTATTGTGGCTTTTACAGCATGGAAGAAATGTTTCAGAAAATGGACAGAGTAAGTCTCTTCAGGGATTCAGTTTGTCAGGGATAAACATAAGCTAGAAGCCAGCTGACATATTGGTTAAGATCTTTGCTTATCATGCGCAAGGTACAAGGTTCAATCCTGAACTCCAGCCAATGTTTGGTTGGGATTTGCAAGTTTTCTTTGTATCTCTGTGGGTTCCTTGCACCTCCCAAAACATACTGTGTGTTTCCATCTCAAACTCACCCAGGAATGGAGTTATAGTTAGCAATACATTCTTTAGATGGTGCCTATTAAGGAAAGAGTTGTACAGACCAACCACATTAGACATTCACTGCAGAGCACAGTATCCTATAGCTAATAGACAAGGGATCACAAACTGTGTGCTGCATCAGGACTAGCCACTAGACAGTGTAAAAATAGCTGTAGGTGATTTAGTCATGTTGACTAATGTTGCAAATAAATAAATAATGGGTATAGGTATTTGTTGGTCATAAGAGAGTTGAGGACCAGACCTACTCCAGGGACCTGGTGGGAGGTGTCAGTAAAGCCCAAGGTGTCCAGCTGCCCATCTTGGGTTACCTGGGATAGTTCTGTTGTGCGAAAGCTGGACATATAACCAATCAACCTGCTTAACATGAACTAAGGACTGCTACACTCAATATAGGTTCACACTGACGAGATGCAGCTTGAAAGTGAATGACATGATGGTAAGGAGGTGGCTGGACATTCTCTGCATCCAGGGGACAGGATAGATGATGGCTTGTGATCCAGAGTCTACTACTCAGGGAAGGACAGTGTAGAAATGGTGTAAGAACTGTGATGAGGAAGAGGTTCAGAAGACAGTGAAGGATGTCACATGAATTAATAACAGACTCATGGCAATTAGACTTCAGAGTAAAGATACTGCACTATTCTTAATTTCAGCATGTGTCGCACAGCAAGACTGTGATAGTGAGGAAAAGAGTGCATTCAGGCAGCAGTTGCAGGGCCTACTAGATAAAATAGGACAACATGATTTGGTGTTGATAATGAGGACCTGACGGCATGTATCTGGACAGATAGAACAGAATATGAGAAATATCTGTGTCCATATAGGTATGGGGCAAAAGGAATAAAGGAGGAAAGGCCATTCTACACTTCTGTCTAAATGGCTTGATGATACTGGGTACAGGATTCAGCAAGAGGGACAGTCAAAAGATCACATAAAACAGTGGCCAACATAGAACTCAGGTAGACTTCCTCCTAGAAAGGAAAGAGCACTGGGATAGAATCAGCAATTGCAAAGTAATCCCTAGTGAAACAGTCAGCCCAGAGCATAAATTACTGGCTTCCACAATCAGCTGTAAGTAGTGGTCAAAGAAGACTCCAAGGTCAACAGAGACTAAACTGCAGAGCTAGAAATCGATTGAAGAGAAAACACAAGAGTTCAGGGAAATACTCTGGGCTCTAGCACTTCACAAAGAACAGTAAATAGGTGGAGTTGAAGAAGAATGGCAGCACTTCAAAACAGCATGTGCGAGGACTACAGAACAGATATGTGGCCAAGCCATGTATGGAAATAAGATACATAAGGGAAGCTGGTGGTGGAATACAGAAATCCAAGTAGCCATCAAAAGAAAGGAGGAGTGCAGAAAGAAGTGGAAGATAGAAAAGACGGACCAGGCAAAGAAGGCTGGCTAACAAATAGAGCATCACAGTAGCAAAGAATAAGGCATCAGAGGCACTCTACCAGCTTCTAGAAAGTGACTCAGTAGATGACACAAAGAAACAACCAGGTTGCAAGCCAAATTGAGAAGATCATTCAGATGAGGAAAGAGTCCAACTGGGTATTCCTAGACTTGGAGAAAGCATGTGATTCGGACAATCCTGCAAAGGGGGAGGCTTAGCTATATTTGATACCGTTGATTATAATGTTCTAATGAATGATATGCTCAATGCTGATGCTACTTATTTGTTAATTAATCAAGTTAAATTAAATCAAATAATAAAAACTGTCAATGAAGATCTTTATGACATGCTCATGTGCTATCAGATACCCAATAGCCTATACGATTTTTTCTGTATAGATTCTCCGGTAGTCCCTATTATCAAAGGGCTACCGAAAATGCATAAAGAGACTAAACCACCACCAATGCGCCCAATAGTCTCAGGAGCTAGATGGGTCACTGAGAATGTATCAATATACTTGGAAAAAACTTTAAGGCCTTTAGTGGATGTCATTCCAACTATTCTTAAGGATAATGCATCAGCTCATAGACTATTTACATTCATTAGACTTTACCTTTATACAAAATAAACATTTGCTTATTACGATGGACGATTAAAGTCTTTTTACTTCAATTCCCAATGAAGAGGGGATTGAAGCATTACGTGATTTGTTACAACATACTCCAACTGTGAATGGGAATACCATTATTTTAATCTGCCAACTATTGGAATTGGTCCTCAGCAACAATGTGTTTGCATTTGGGGGTGACCTATATTTACAAACATGTGGTGTGGCCATGGGAACCCCCTGTGCAAACACATATGCAAACTTAGTTGTATACCACTGGGAATTGAATTACGTCTTTGAACATATCCTGTTTAAAAAAGTTTTAGTTTACAGGCGTTTTGTGGACGACATTTTAATCGTGTGGGATGGCACACTAGAAGAATTTCTTATTTTTAAAACATATTTAGAAACCACGACTACATTTCTTAGGTTTTCGGTTGAAACTTCTTATTCATCAGTAAACTTTTTGGATGTCAGTTTAAATATTAGGAATGGGAGGCTAGTATCCACTTTATATAAGAAAAAATGTTGGAGGAATGCAATTTTGAAATATGATAGCATGCATCCGCGACATACTTTTAAAGGGATACTGAGTAGTCAATTTACTAGGTTAAGAAAAATATGCACTGATATGGATGATTTGAAAAGAGAAGCGGATAATATGGTGGATATGTTTTTAGAAAGAGGTTATGACTACGATTTAATAATGGATGTTAGGGAAATAATTTTATTTCGAGAAGATCCAGATTTTGATAACATGAGCAATAATTATTCCCTACCTGGTTTTAGAAGAGAAGGGTATAACTATAGGGAGAAAGTATCTTTCATTACGACTTATACAAATGACTTTCAAAATATTAGGAAAATACTATCTAACAACTGGAAAGTGTTATTGATGGATGAGTCTACGTTAAAAATAGTTGGCAATACTCCCCACATAGTTTATAGAAGTAATTCTAACTTGAAATCTTTATTGTGTGACAGGCCAGTTTTGACTAAAAATGTAGTACAAGAGTCAATCTATACTTTTGGGACATATCCCTGTCGACATTGTAATTATTGCAGATACATCACTAAACTGCAAGAATTTACACATCCAGAATTCAATTATGCTTTTAAACCAAGATTTAGGGCCACTTGTGACACCTCGGGCCTAATTTATCTGGCCACCTATGAGTGCTGTTCTGCATATTATATAGGCCTCACTAAAAGAAAATTGAGAAATAGAATATACAACCACCAGTATGATATTAAAAAGAAAAATGAATTAAATGCCCTGGCCAATCACATTATATCCAACCCTTTACATACTTTTGTGTTTAGAGTACTGCAAGTTGTAGATGCTAATGTTAGAGGTGGTGACTATATAAATTTACTTGAGTTGAATGAACTGAAATGGATTCTTAGACTAAGAGGCCATTGTCATCCAGGCCTGAACAACTATATTACAATAAGACCTTTTCTTAACAATCGGAGATGACTTCAATGTTTGACATCCTAATACTTAGTCTAATATATAACTATTTATTTACCTTGTTTGGTTCTCAGTTTATATTTTTTATTAGTCTACTAGTAACATCTCTAAACACACCCCATACTAGTTAGAGGGCTTTAATTAGTTTTTAAATATGTGTCTTGAGCTGTCCCTAAATTGTATATTCATTGTTTTAAAATTCTTATGCGTCATGAATTATAGGGTTTTTCCACTTATATTTATTTTCCCTCTCATGTCTATACAGTGCAATACTTACTATATTCTTTCCACTTCCATTTTTTATTTAAATGTGGCTTTTAATGAATTGATAAATGTATTATATTTATTTATTTACTGTATTTATTTGATTATTTATCTATTTTTTAGCTAATTTATATATGATGTTTGCTCATATATATGCATATTGTTGTATATATTTAATTAAATTTATGCCTATGTGTTTTTAATAACAATTTTGAAATGAAGAGCATTGAATTTTGTGTACATTAAAAATTCATATAATATATATAATATGTACAAATAAGTGATCTTCACACGATACAAGTCGCCCTATGAGACATTAGAATGAAGAGATGAATGTATATTGTATTCTACATAACGCTATTTAATATTATATAATGCTTTATAGCATTATGTTTAGGTAAAATATGTATCCTTGAGAGTGAATCAGATAACTTTAAAGTGTTTGATTATTTGTACGACTCACTATATATAGGGTATCTAGTGATTCAGTTTTGGCTGCTAGTTGTTTTATGGTTTTAAAATCTCCCTTTAAAAGACAATGATGATTTTTAATTGAATTATTAATTTAATTGATTAATTGAATCTAAGCACTGGGATGTGCCTCCCTATAAATATGCTGCCTGTTTTTATGTTATATTGTCTGAAGAAGCGTATCATAGCATACGCGAAAGCGCTCACCGTTTGTTCTTTTACTTTTGAATAAATTATTTCTTGTACGTGGAGAGTCAGAGGTTTTTGTTCTACATACAGCTTCTAGAAAGTGACTCAGTAGATGACACAAAGAAACAACCAGGTTGCAAGCCAAATTGAGAAGATCATTCAGATGAGGAAAGAGTCCAACTGGGTATTCCTAGACTTGGAGAAAGCATGTGATTCGGACAATCCTGCAAAGGTTCAAAGTCCCCGAAATACTGGTAGAATTAGAGCAGGCTATGTACAAGGACCCAAGGGCAAAAGTACAAACAGTGTCACAGAGGAGTCCCCACTGCTGTTCATACTGGTAATGGATTACATTAGCAAACAGGTTGGAGGAGAAAGATCAACAAAGTTGCTGTATGCAGATGATGTGGTATTACAGGCAGACTCCGAACAGGAACTTTCTCAAATAAGAGGGCAATGGAATGCAAAACTGAAGGCATATGGGGTAAAACTGAGTACATACAAGACAGCTGTAATTGCAGAAATTAGAGGAAATCAGAAGAGGTCAAGAATTGATATAGACAGGAAACTAGTGTTACAGGTTAACAGCTTCAAGCACCTGGGTGAGGTGGCTGAGAAGAAGGGAAGTGTGACACAGTATCTCAGGGTTACTATGTGATAGAAGAATGCCAAAGAAGCTAAAAGTAAGGTGTACCAAACAGTGGTGTGACCAGTACTACTGCATGACACAGAAACCTTGGCAGCAAAGGTAGAGCAGTTGAAGAAGGTAGAGGTGATGGAGATGAAATGATTGAGATGAATGGTAGGATGCATACTGTGTGACAAAGTGAGGACACCAAAGCAGAAATTGAAGTAGCTTCAATTGCAGAGACAGTCAAAGAGAACAGATTACATTGGTTCCAGCACTTTTGCAGGAAAGGAGAAGTCAATCTGGTGAAGATGATTTGGGATATATATGAAGAAGGTAAGAAGAAATGAGGGCATCCAGCAAAGAGATGAATGGATTATGTGAGAGAAGACCTGTGAATATCAGGCATGACTGCTGAAGAAGATAGGAGAGTGGCACTGCAATGAGAGAGATGGCAACAGCTGTTAAGACACCTCAATCTCAAATAGAAAATGGGGAAAAAGGGGTGTTGATGATGATGAATTAAAAGCTAGATGGATAAAGAGTCTAGTTCTATACCTCCTGAGTACATCTGTACTGCACAAGTCCCTAGGGATCTTGTGTTTCTTCCTAGGCATCTTTTAGTCTTTCTCCACTAATTTCTCTTCCACTGAGAGATGTGTTACACTTTTCAAATTCACTATGCACAGGCACAGACCGCAGAATCTTTTTTCAATGCTTATTAAGAAGCTCCCAAACATTATGAGGAAGCTTACCACAAATTCAACTGCAGTCTCTGCAGACAGCATCCTACTTCCCCCATACCAATTACTTCTGTAGTGGAAAATGTAGAGGACTTGGATGTGAGTGGGGATCGGAGCTTCATCATCAGCCATGTTCTGGAGCACCTTCGCATCACTCCACTTCCACCACTCTGAGATCAACCTATTTAATTTATTCTTTCAGACTGCAGCCCCACAGAAAGGAATATTCAGAGTGTAAGTGATCAAGGAACCGCACGTAAAAAAGACATCAAGGTGTTCCAGTGTGGTCCCAACATAACCCTTAAAAGCTTTTGGAGGAGTAGGGGAAGGGTGAGAACTTTAACAAGACACAGCTAAAATGGAAGCCTATAAGCAGTTGCTTTTCTCTCTTTTGAAAGATAGTTCAGAAAAGTGAGTTTTACTCTGAGAAGATTCAAGCCAAAATCTTATGACATGACACTGACAGATGTTAAAATATTTTAACCAAATATCAAAATTCATCATCTGGGCTAAATATCCAAATTAATACTAATTAACATTTTATATAAGGATATTAAGTGAAAAGTTCTCTAATATTTCTAAAAGGCTTAGTTACAGGTTATAAAAAAGCTTGCTAATACTACTCAGTACCTCAGAAGCAATTATTTTACATTATTAAATATATACATTATACTATATAAAGAAGTTATGTACTCACCATAACGTTCCATGTTTGTTGTCAATCTCACCCTTCAAACTTACTGGATGGGTTCATAGCCAATCCTCAGCTCTGACTCGGCCGAATACACTAGCTCAAAGTCTCTAACTTGGCTCGTGGCAGAGTAGGTATCCCATCATGCAATGGTGCAATCTCCAGATCTAGTTTGCTGCTAACTATTACAAAGACTAAAATAACCATATTACATCAGGTAAAGGAAAAACAAAGAGTTAAAGGAGCTCATTTATCAGAGGAAACAATTGTCCACCAGGTCCTCTAGGAGTCCTTGGATGGGGGAAGGTGGGAGGGTTGTAAGAATGAAGGGAGAGATGGACAACAAACATGGAATGTTATTGTGAGTACATCATTTATTTATGTTATGTTGTCCTATCTCGCCTTCATTCTTACTGGATGGGATAGCGTCCTTAGCATCTTTTTCCTGGGTGGTTCACGGGAGCACACCTTTGTGCATAGTGGAACCAAATGAAGCCCTGGAGGCCAAATCAACTTTGTAATGAGTAATAAACGTATGAGGATTTGCCCACGTAGCAGCAGCACAAATACTGTCCATTGACATTCTGGCCTGGAAAGCAGAGGATGTTGCCAATGCTCTGGTTGAGTGACCTCTAATTTTGAATGGCAACTTTCTATTATTAGAGGTGTATATAAAAGTGATACAATCTGAAAGTGTGACTTTTGAAACTGGCATGCCCTTTTTTGCTTCAGAGAAAGAGATGAAACAACTGGTCTAATTTTCTGAAATCTTTAGTTATATAGATATAGAATCTGAGTTGTCTATGCACATCCAATTGATGGAGTTTATACTCTTCCTTGTTGCTATGAGTGAGAAAAAAGACTGGAAGCTCAATAGATTTGTTTAGAATGGATTGAGAACAAACCTTAGGTACAAATGACAGATTAGTTCTTAGCAATACCCTATTCTTATGAAAAATCAAATATGGGGGTTTGATTGATAGTGCTTGCAACTCTGAGACTCTTCTTGCAGATGTTACAGCTACTAGAAGTATAGTCTTCCAAGAAAGAAATTTGAGGTCACAAGATGAGGAGGGCTTGAATCGAGGCAATGTTAGATGAGACAGTTGTTGTTGTGTCGTTCGGCTTTTCCCAGTTAGGGGTTGCCACAGCGAAACACCGGTCCGCTAATGATTGGCAGTAGGTTTTACGTGCTGGCTTGCCAGGCCTAACGCACAACCTTTAACGAAGTAACGCCCATTCACGCATGTTGCCACAGATGAACAGTACAACATTTAAATCCCAAAGAGGGAGTGGTTCTTTTAAAGGAGGTCTCAATAAAGAACTGCCTTTTAAGAATACTTTACACAATCTGTGTGACATTAGGTGGAAATCTGAGATCATCACCAGTTGGACTCTAATTGTGGCTGCAGCCGAGCCTTGTTGGAAAAGTTCAGTAAGAAATTCTAAAATCGAGTGAATTGGAGCAGAAAAGGGGTCAATGTTTCTTGTTTGTGCCCAGTAGGAGAACCTCTTCCATTTACTAGTATATAATTTTCTGGTAGAATCTTTATGACAGGATATCAAAATGTGTCTGACAGCTGAAGTGAAGTCTTGAAGTCTGACTAAGTTTGGAAGTGGAACAGCCATGCTGTCAAATTGAGTGTGTGGAGAGAAGGATGAAGTGTTCCTGACATATGGGTCAGAAGGTCTGGAACTGGGTCCAGAACTCACTTGCTTCTCCTGAAGATGAGGCCAGAGGAAGGGGAACCAAATCTGACAAGGCCAATATGGGGCAATGAGAATCAGCCTGCTTCCCAAGGACTTTGCTTTCTGGATGACTTTGGATATGAGAGGAAAAGGGGGAATGGCATAAAGAAGTCCCGAGGGTCAATCGTGAACAAGTGCATCTCTCAGTGTCTCCCCAGAGGGAGAATTAGGGCAAAGTAGCTGCTGCATTTGGTATTCATGGGAGTGGCAAAAAGATCGCAGCAAGACTGGCCCCATTTCCGGAAAATCTCTTCCACTACGTTCGGGTTTAGAGACCACTTGTGAGGCATTAATATTGCCCTGCTGAGCTTGTCCCCTATCATGCTGGATTTTGCTGAGATGTGCGTTGCTACTAGAAAGCATTGGGAAGATATTGCCCATTGCCAAACTCTCAGAGCCTCTTGACAAAGTGGGTATGATCTGGTTCCTCCTTGTTTGTTTATGTACCATACCACCGACATATTGTCTGACTGGATTGCAATCGTCCCTAGTGGAAGAGAGTTGTGGAGTGCCTACAACGCCAGAAGCACTGCTCTCATCTCTAGAACACTGATGTGCAAATGGGCCTCGTGGTCTTGCCATATACCTTGGACTGTCCTTCCTAGATAATGCCCCCCCACCCTATCTAGGAACTGTCTGTGGTCACTGTAGCAACAGGTTGTTGTGGAATACAGGGTCTCCCGATGGGTCACATGATTGGACTGAGTTCACCACCGTAGATCCCTCTTGCATGACTCCATTATTCTGATCAGATGGGACATGGGAAGTTCTTGTAGCGACCACTGAGAAAACAGGAGCCATTGAAGGATTTTCATATGCATCCTGGCAAGAGGAACTAGAGTTATGGTTGAAGCCATGGTTCCTAGAAGTTTCAAAATACCTTTGCCTTTACCTTGTCCTTGGGAAGAAGGTGGAGTATTTGCTGTCTGAGGACAGAAATTCTGTCGGGTGGAAGACGTGCCATCATAGAAACGGTGTCTAGATCTGTGCCTCTGAAGGCAATATGTTGACAGGGCAACAAGGCAGATTTTTGTAAATTGACTCTTATGCCTAGCTGAGCACAAATTTCCAATGTCACTTCTCTGGCTTGTTGAAGTAGATGCTTGGTGGTGGCAGTTAGGAGCCAGTCATCCAGATATGGAAACACTTGGAATCCAAAACATCTCAAGTGAGCCGTTACTACTGCCATGCATTTGCTGAACACTCTGGGGGCTGTAGTGAGACCAAAGGGCAGAGCTCAGAACTGATAATGACTTGCTCCCAGCCGGAAGCGTAAATGACTCCTTGATGCTTTGTCCATTTTTATGTGGTAGTACACATCTTGGGAGTTCTACTGAGCACATCCAATCGTCTTTCCCTAAGAAGAGAAGTATTGACTGCAGTGTCACCATTCGGAATATGTACTTTTTGACAGATTCGCTCAGTTTGCTGAGATCCAATATGTGTCTCCAGTCCCCTGTTCTTTTTGGCACTAAAAAGAATCTTCAGTAATTTCAGAATCCTATTTGCTCTGCGGGGACTTTTTGGATGACTCTTTTGTCTAGCAATTTTTAATTTCTATAATTGCTTGCTCCCATAGATTGGGTTGAACATCTGGGAATGTTCTCGTGTGGGAGAAGATGGCAGAAGGGAATGGAATAGCCTCTGGATATTATGCTTTGTACCACTTGTCTTCTGTGATATTTTGCCAGGCTTCTGGGTACAAAGATAAACATCCCCCGACTGCACCAGAGTAGAGCAGACATGCCTCCTTTCAGGAGCGATGGTAGGGACGTCCGCGAAAGTAATCACAGTCACCCTGGTTTTGCGGACCCCCTCTGCCTCTAGGATGACGTCTACCATTGTTGCCTCCCCCTCTGCCCCTGGGGAAGGCTTCACCTTGTGGGTCTTGGAAAGCTCCCTGGGATCTTTTGAACCACATTTTCCCACTCTTCTGTCCTTTAGGGTAAGGTCTTGAAGGTACTGAAAAACGTACTCCAATGGCAGAGAGAGTTTTCCCTTCCTGCTCGCATCTGGTGAGTGTGTCTTTAACTTTAGGTCCAAAAAGTGAGGAACCATCAAAAGGGGCATTGGTAAAGGTAGACTTAAAAGGTTCTACAAAATTACACAAGCACATCCAGGAGTGTCTCCTCAGGGAAATTCCTGAACCCGCTGCCCTACTCGCTCAATCCAATGCATATGATATCAGTCTCATGGAGGAGTTGATGATAGAATTTAAGGTGGACAGCTGGGAGGTGACTTTCTCTGTCACCCCCGCAGCCAATGAATCTTGTACAGTATCTCCTAGCTCCTTCAGGAGATCTCTTTGCAGCCTTTTAAACTGTGTGAGGTAGTTCAGCTATCTGAGTGTAAAAATCACTGATGAAAAGATACGCTTCCTGTATCTGTCCATTGTTTGAGAATCTTTGTTCAGGGGATGAATAGATGAGGATGTCTCAGAAAGCTCCTTCTTGGTGGCTACTGCCACCACCATAGCATCTACAGGCACACCTTTTGTAAGAAAATCTTTTCCAGTGGGGGTTGACAAAAACTTGTTTGGCCTCTGAGGGACTGGTTCCATAGTGTCAGGTGACTCCCACACCTTTCGACTGACTAACTCCATTAGCTCATCAAAAGGCAGAGACACCCAGGAGGCTGAAGGTTGAGATCCAAAGGCCTTCAGATACAAAGACTCCTCATCAGAAGGGGTGATGGTGTTCCAGCCCCCACTCTGTTTTACGATCTCAAGGATATCTGCAAATGAGATATCTTCAGAGGACGACCGTGGGGGACCCTTCTTACTCCTCAAGGTCAGTGTCTGAGGTGACAGACTCATCAGGGGAGTCTATATGCTTCCTCTTGCATGTCCTCTTCCGAGGGGGCTCCTCAGAAGGGTATTCTGCAGAGGCCTCGGAAGAGTGGGGTTCAGCCAATGGGGGTTCCTGAGGCTCTGAATCTCTGCTATTCGGTGGAGAGGGTGGTACCGAGACAGTAGCCAGAGCTTTGGGGGGACTAATGCCAGTATCCCCTGTAGGAGGGGAACAGCACACTCATTGTCAGCTCGAATGCCAAACCCACTGGCTCTAAGGACACCCCTGGTTCCGAGGAACCCCCCGGCTCCAGGCAGACTGGCTCCAAAGCTGATGTAGGAGCCAAGCTCAACTGAGCTGAGGCATCAAGGAGTAGACTTGAACCGAAGAAGCTCGGGGCTGACTGGAGAGCTACAGCACCTATACACCATGGATGGCACCGAGAGTATTGGAGCAGAGATCGGTTCTGGAATATCCAGAAGGGGTCCCGGAACTGAAGGGTCTACAGTAAGTTGTACTTGGCACTCCAACTCCGAAGATCCAGCTTGGCTAGGAGGAGGAAAAACAGTGGATGTAGCAGTCTTAGAGGGCTCCAAAACCTGTTGGGTTGGAGCCAAGAACAATTTTGTCAGCGCCAGCGACTTCAATAGTCTGACTACCACCCTCTCCACATCATCATCAGACAGGCTGCTAGAAGACCTGGAGGATAGGGTTGGTGAACAAGATCTGTCTAAGATAGGAGATCTCAAAGTAGGGGAGACTGGCTCCCAGTCACAGTTTCTTTCAGCTCCAAAGATCTTGGAGCCGAAGAACTTAGTTTATCAATGATACTTATCTCCGTCTGTTCCCAAGGCAGTGGAGCTGAGGAGGTCGATGCTTGAGAAATTTTAGACAATTTTTCAGGAGGCTCAGTCTGAGACGAAGAGACTGCAGATGGCCTTTTGGTTGGTTTGTCCTTTGTAAAGGAAGAGGACTTACTGGATGAGGATGAGGAAGAAATGCAGAGTTTCCTCAAATGTTGGTTTCAAGAGTCCTTTGACAGCAAGTTTATTCTTCCTCTCTTGTAGAACATGGGCGCTAAAGGAGTGGCAGAATGTGCAAGTTTCCTGAAGATGGATTGCTCCTAAACAGTAAATGCAAACACTATGTCCATCCGTAATGGACATATTTTTGGGAGCACATTTGGCATTTCTTAAAGCCAGAAGGCTTATGTTCCTTCTCCCTAGTTTTCTTGGACATGGTAGGGATGAAAAAATCCTAAAACAAGTATAAAACTATGTAGAAATCACACAGAAAAACATGGCTAAACCAGAAAAAATTATTAACACACGCAGCACTTCTAGTAAAGCTAAAGGGAGAAAACTTGGTGTTTAAATAAACGAGCACAAGGTCCTCTAATTTAAACAGACCTAGTAGCTGTCAGAAAGAGACACACACACACACACACACACACACACACACACACACACACACACACACACACACACACACACACACACACACACTACTAGCCCTCTAACTGAAACGGGCAGTTAACTCTCTAACTTAAACATGCTAAGCTAACTATTAGCTAATTAACTAACTACAACAATTAAAGCACACCACTACAGTTAAAGGTGATGGGATACACAATACAGGCGTAGCGAAAAAACGACAGCCAACAAGAAACACAGCAACAGCGATAAATTAGCTACTAAGGCTATGAAAAGCACAGCACTCACAACTAAACTAACTAATCTAACTAAGGAATTCTAAAGACTAAATATGTAAATATTAGCAAAAAGACAAAAACTTAGCCATGGCCAAGAAGAGAGCATCCGAACTCATAAAGTAGCAAACAAGACCTGGGGATCGCACCACTGCATGATGGGATACCTACTCTGCCACGAGCCAAGTTAGAGACTTCGAGCTAGTGTATTCGGCAGAGTCAGAGCCGCACCCATCCATTAAGAATGACGGCGAGATACGACAACATAACATATATTATTACCTCAACATCTGCTGGAGTTAGTTTGCAGTTTCTTCCTAACATCAATGTAATGATATCAAGGGTAGCTTCATCAAGACGTCTCTTCAGCACCTTAACAAACTCATCCTTGATCTCTGGTCCTGGAAAAACAAAAGTCACCAAGTCCATATTCCACAGATATCTAAAGTTAATTACGTAGCCAGTGTACATTGATAACACTTAGGCATGTATGTACAGTTAAGCTTCAATAAACATATACATAAAAACACCTTAGTAATCAAAGGGACCATCAGCATAATTATATGAATATCAGCAACAAGATATGGAACTACTGAGCATTTCCAACATTTACTTTTTTGCTTTAAAAAAGTATGAAAATTGAGAGAGAAAAAAAAATCTAAAAAAGAGGGATATTACAGTACAATTAAATATTTCTCTTGGTGAAAACGTCGAACTACAGAACAGAGCGGCTTAATAAGGCACCTTTACATTTTGTTTAAAATGGTTTTAAACAACGTTGCTGCGCTTTATTCAAATGATAAGAGCACACTGTAATAGCTGTATCGTCTGTGGTAAATGGGCAATCTGCACTTTTCTACTCCTGCTCTCACACCCTCACCTTGCCATTCTCATACATAAATGGAAATGGCACTTTAACATCAAAGTTTCAGTAATGGGCATATTGATCTAGTATGCATGAGATTCAACTGAAGATATACAAAGGAGTTTCTGGTTTACAAACTACTAACCTCTAATGAATCACTACACAAATGTAATTTGAAAGCTTTAGGCAAAGAAAAGCAATGTCTAACAAGCTAATGTCTCGCACTCTTTTGGATAGCCAATTGAAATGCTTCAAAAGTAGCAGACACTACACTATACATACACACACACACACACACACACACACACACACACACACACACATATATACTGCTTTTATCCAAGTATATTTTACATTACACTGGCTGTTCATTTTGAAACATTGTGCTCTCACATTTCGGCATACAATGGATTTAAGGAGTGGAAGTTAACATGTCTTCTCCTTTCTGGAATAGTATTTAAGAGGTGCACTGTACTCCTTTTTTTTCTAAGCAGCATTGAGTCTTATTAGTATATTTCATCAACTAATTTCTTTATTCAGTCATTATAATGACGTGGAAACAGCAGTCTCAAACTTTAGAACAACAACGACTGTATTTTGGGGGCAAATAAGTGACATAGTTAAGCAATACAAAAACTGCCACAATTACGGGTTTATCGCCAATCAAGAAAGACTGGCAGCAACTGTGAGAAATGTCTGTATAAAGGTCTGCTGTAGGAAATAGAGATCTCATTTCAGAAAAGCCTACACATGTCAATAATGACTCTGAGTGATGCTCAAATGTTGTAGACACATTAGAAAGATATGATGCATGTGCTGAAACTAAAATGGAACTACAAATGGCAGACTGAGATACTTCTTCCAGATTTATTACTCAGTTATGATGCTGTTCTAATAGGGGATCATGTGCAGGCCAAGCCAGGTAATGCTAGACTTCTAAAAACAAATGATGCTCCAGTCAACTCCATGACATTAAGGGATGATTCCCTGATTAGCGGTCTGGGCACTAGATGACCCAAACAGGGAAAGTTGAAGTTAGTAAAATATTCCGGATAACCCATCCTGGGAAGAAGGAATGAGTCTGGTCTGCTGCAATGCCGATTCCAACAGTGAGGTGAAAGTACAACCTACAGATGGGACAGGGATATCCTTGCTTGGTTCTGCCAAGCTTTAATACACAATAGCCTTTCTGAGACTATGTGCTGCAGTACACATGGTTTCTATAAATGGAAGAAGAAAAGGCAAACCCTTGTGCAAGCAAGCATGAATGTTACCCATCAGAGTGGGAACTTAAACTTAAACCATCAAAAGAGAAAAGTTCTGATGGCTGCCCAGATGATGGGAGGGGAAGGTCTTTGTTCTGGTTTAAGCTCAATTAACTGGAGCTGCTCTGTGTTAGGAGTCCTTTGCCAGCAGTCCAGAGTGTTTCTGTTTGAATCCAAGCCATCCAAAGCTAAGAACAAGAAAGTAATCTTGTTTTGAGTTTGATCTACACTTTTCATCTGTATTTTACTGTTTCACTGCATTAATTTCCGTCTTTTTGACCAATTTTACTGTTTGTGTCATCTTATTACCGGGACTTGTTTTGCACTGCAATACTGCTTAGTTAGCACAGACTTGACTCAAACTTGCTGAATCTAGCCTGTTTTTCATACACTTGAACTCACATCCAGCCATCTTACATTAAGAAGGGCTCCCCGGCTCCCCTGCACCCCTGCAGCAGAAGAGTGTGGATATAGCCTTGTCTGAGGATTGCTGGAGGAAGGATCATTGTGCAATTTCCTTTTGGCAGACTAGTTTAAAACTGTTTAATTTTGCCTGTGTATAAGCCTCACATTTGCATGCAGTTGCGCGCCGCACAAAGGGGGTTATCAATACCCTGTATAAGTGCAAACACCTAGAAAGTACTTTTTCCATAGACACCAGTCGGTGAAACCCTCCCAGGTTCCTTGTTGTTTTGTGGGCAACGCAACTGGGCACTTCGGCACTGCAGGCAACTCAGCTGAGCACTGTTGCCCCACTTTTCATCCCCGATGTTCTATAGAATAAGTCCCCTTGTTAATCCCAAAGCAATAGCTGATCTAACTTGCCCTCTTACAAATTAGTAGTGTATAGGAGCTAGCAAGTTAGGCTGGTGCACGGCAAGAGCACTTGTTAGACCCCAAAAAAAAAAAAAAAAAAGCCCAAAGGAAGGGAAAAAAAAAAGTATAAAAAAAACTGAAACTAGACCGGTTTCAGCAGCAAGGCTTTCATCAGTAGTATAGTATTAGTAGCTAAGAATTACATGCTAGTATGGACAGACAGTTTCCCAACATATCTCCAGCTAGCCTGATTGAGGCAATGTAGCAATTGCCGCATATATACTGACAACCACGTGCTCCTAATGTGACAGATGTAATTATACCATGAAACTAGAATCAGTCCTCTCACGTAACAATAAACAAGACATCAAAACTTGTCAGCACACAAGATAAGGTCAGACATATAAACCTAAATATGTGGAGGTACTCACTAAGAGTCTACCAAAAGACCAGAAACCTCCCAGGTGCAAACAACCTACACATACTGGTACACGAACAGAATCCACCACTACAAATAACAACACACATATCAGTATCTCAAAAATTAAGCCCCTAAGGCAAAACACCTCAAAACCTAATGTCCTAGTCACAGGTGACTCAGTAGTGAGACAAACAGATGCCCCCCTCATCAGGTTGGACAAGGAGAAGGTCACGGTCAGCTGCCTGTCAGGTGTCAGGATCTGTCAAATTATGCATGTACTCAAGTCACTCAGCAACAAACCACTATGACTTTGTCATAGTAAATGTTGAAGTGAATGACTTGACCTCTCTAGACTACATGAAGAAAGACATGACTGAACTCTCAGAGTATGTATCTCAAGCAGGTATGTCCCTAGCGCTAAGCAGCATTCTACCTTCACCTAGGATGATGTCACAACACAAACAAAAAAAGATTGATTTCAATAATTGGCTTAGCTTCAGTTGTCACTCCAGGGGGATCCAGTACCTGACAGCCTGGGAAGATGTGGTCAACAGACCATGCTGCTTTGCCAGTGATGGCCTTCACCTCAGAGTGTACCCCAGCCCTGCAAGGCTACAATGCCTTCCACACATTTATTTTGTAAAATGAACATGTGAAAACCAAAGGAGGTGGTGTTTCAGTCTATATTAGAGATAAATTCACCTCCCATCTAATTAGACTGGAAAACTCCATGGAGTTACTCCAGGTCCAGGTTACAGTGGGTAAGACCCCCATTCAAGTCTTAGCCAATTATAGATCCCCCCTCCATGGGTCACAACACCCATGAAACCTACTTAACCAAACTGAAGACAATCCAAATTTTACCGAGCACATTGGTTATGGGGGATTTCAATTATCCCACCATCAACTGAGAAACCTATGCTTGCTCAAACTCACTAGCACAAATGTTCCTTGACATTGTGAATTCAAATGCCATGACACAAATTGTTCATATCCTGACAAGAGGAACAAACATTATAGATCTGGTCCTTACCAACATGTCAAACAGTTAAACAGTTGACCACAAATAGGTCACCTTCAAACTGACACTAACACCAGAACTCACAAAGGGTGAAATCAGACTAAAAAACTTCACCAAGGCAAACTATATCCTCCTAGGTGAAGGTATAAATCCATTCCAAGCCCCACCCCAAGATGAAAGTAGGAACCATGCAGTAGATTACACTACAACCCTGTACAATCACTTGCGTAAGTGTATAAACTTGGTGTACCACAAAGAATCAAAGCCAGAGCCCAAAGTAAAAACAAGCTGCCACAGTGGACATCCAGCATCAACAAACTCTACAATAAATGCAAAAAGTGGCTGTCTAAGAAAACAATGGAAAAGCACCCTCCTCAGCCTCAACAGGCAAATAAGACAACTTGTCAAATCCTCCAAGAGCTCCTTTCAGAGGAGCCTAGCAACTACTGCCAAGGATAACCATAAGGCCTTTTACAGCTACGTACGTAACCTAAAGGGTAGGGCCCAAGTATGTGCAGAACTAGTGGCCAACGGCATCACACACACTGACCCCACAGAGTTAGCAAACCTGCTAGTAGATAGGTTTGGCAAAAATTTCATTCCCTTATCCTCTCCTAACTTACAACAAACCCTTCCCCACCCTACATATCTGAAGAGCAGGTCCTCAAATTCCTGTCCAAGACAAAAAACACAGCCTCTGTGGGACCAAATGACATCCCAGGCTGTCTTCTAAACAGGCTAAAACATGAACTAGCATCACCATTAAGTACCCTTTTCACTCATAGCCTAACCACAGGCTTTGATCCCGTGGAATGGAAAAAAGCTACAGTTATTCCCCTCCACACAGCTGGCCTAGCAACAGACCCAGTGCATTACAGACCCATAAGCCTGACCAGCCTCATCTGTAAGGCCATGGAATGTATCATTATGGACCTCATAAATAAAGACATAGGTGACCTCCAAATCCTGGAGCTCACCCAATTCAGCTTCATGAAGGGCAGATCCTGCCTGTTAAATCTGGTGGATTTCTTTGAAAGTGTGACCAAGGCCACTGATGAAGGGAAATCTGTGCACACAGCATACCTTGACTTGGCAAAGGCTTTCAACACAAACTCATATTCAGGCATTACTGATAAACTTAGCAAACTGAATGTAAACCCCTTTGTTGTAAGATGGGTTGTCAACTGGCTCACAAACCGGACACACACTATCAAAGTGGGTGACTCCACATCAACCGGCAGACCTATTACCAGCATGGGGCCACAGGGGTCAGTGCTGAGCCCCCCACTGTTTGGTATATACTTCTCAGAAGTTTAGGTCAAAACTAAGGGGTTGTAGATGACCAAGTCTGTAAATGACTGCAAACTAGGTGTACTCATTGAATCCCCCAATGATGTCAGTCTACTCCAGGAGGGCCTCATGCATACCAATGACTGGTGTATTAGTCATGGTCTGAAACTGAATGTAAAGAAATGCATCATCATTCCTATTGGCACAAACAATGTCCCTTCACACTATCGAATCAACAACAATACCCTAAGTACCCACAAAGTGGTAAGGGACCTAGGATCACAAGTTGACTGCGAATTTAACTTCAACCAGAACATCCCCACCATAGTAAGGACAGTTTTCCACATAGCGCACTTAATTAGTAAAGGCATCACCTCAAGAGCAAAAGAAGTTATAACCCCACCCATACTCTGCAGTTAGCCCATAACCGAGTATAATGTCTCATTAGGCATGTACCATATTAAGCATCTGCAGCAATCAGAGAGACCTCAGAGGTTTCCAACAAAGAAGATCAAGGGGCTCCAGCATGTGCCTTAAACAGAGCAACTAAAGTCCCTGTTACTATACTCCAGATCATACAGACTTCTTAAGGGAGACTTATGCCTGGCCTACAGAACAATCCAAGACCCAGACCTTATGAACTTGCTGCATATCCTTAAATCAAATGGGTTCTAGGGCTACCTGTTCCATGGACTTAAATATGGCCTGTGACTTAAATAAGACATGCTGAAGGGACAGATTTATCTCCCAGTGACTGCCACGTCTTTGGAACAGGCTACCAATTCATGTGAAACTGAGCATCTCTACAACACTGTTCAAGAGGAACCTGGACGAGTGGATGGGTCACCGTAAATTCTTACCAGGGATAGCGTACATAACCCTCCTGGCCATAGGCAGTCATCACTAAATGTAATCTTGGGTAGGGACTAGAACTTCCATGGTATTACACTGGGTTGAAATGGCAAGGCTTAAAATGACCTTTGGGTTGATAGCCTAGAAATCTCCTATGATCCGTCTCCTCAAGGCATTTGGATACTGGCAAAGATGCTAGTCTCCCCAGCAATGCCTATTTTAGGCAGTGTCAAAACAACAAAACTTCCAATGAAAAGAAATCCACTAAAGACAAACTCAAGGTCATGCTGCTTAAAACTAGGAGCCTAAACAGTAAACCGCACTCCCAGAAAGCACTCCTTACCTTGGAAGATACTGACATCTGTGCAGTCACTGAGACTTGGCTCAAGGCCAGAGACAGCACCCTAGCTGTACAAGGCTACAATGCCTTTCACACGTTCAGACCTCAAAACGAGTGTGAAAGAAGCAAAGGTGGAGGTGTATCCATCTTCATTAAATCCAAATACACCAAGACTGCTAAAACAGTATGACTCTCTTGAGCTGCTCCAGGTCCAAATAACTACTGGCAAAGAACCCTACCACATCATCGCTAGCTACAGGTCCCCCCCACCATGAACCAGCAGAAGCACACAGCCTACTTGGACTTGCTTGAGTCACTCAGTATACAAACACCATGATCATGGGAGATTTCAACCATCCTTCCATTGATTGGGCGACTTACACAAGCACAAATATGATCTCTCTGAGGTTCCTGGATTTTGTTAATTCAAATGCCCTGGACCAGCTGATTTGCACCCCCATAAGGGGTTCAAATGTCCTAGACCTAGTGCTCACCAACATGGGGGGGGGGTCACTGCACTACCCTCTGTGTATTGCCCTCCTTGGTAAGATCAGACCATAATTCAGGCTCATTTGAAATAAAGATCAGACCTGACCCCCCCCCCCCCCAACACAGAAGCAAAAAAAACCCTGAAATACTTCTCCAAAGCAAACTCTAGCCTACTAAGTGATGGTATAAAATGTTTCAAAGCCCATAATAACACAGCCAACAATGTCTCCTTGCAGAAGAGTAAACAAATGCCCTTTACAGTCAGTTAAACAAATGTACTGACTCAGCTGTACCTGACAGGACTAAAACCAAGTCCTCCCGAAAAAACAAGCCACTCTAGTAGACTGTAAGTATAAATAAGTTACATAATAAAAGAAAGACACTGATATCTAAGAGCAAAAAGGAACTAACTCAACAGAGGAAGAATAACTTCCACAGCTTGAAAAAGCAAATCAGACATCTTGTAAAGTCCTCTATGGCTAGTTATGAGACTAAATTAGCATCCCTAGCTGAAGACAACATAAGGCATTCTTCAGCTATGTCTGAAACCTAAAAAGAAATTCCCAGCTGTATGCCAAATTTATAGTGGACAGTATCACTCACTCTGAACCTGAGGAAACTGCCAACCTGCTAGCTGACAGATTTCGCAATAACTTCACCCCCTGTCCCCACCATCCATACCCCAAAGCATTCCTGACACCAGTCTTCTACTGAGTATCTCCAAAGAAGAGGTCATGCAAGCGCTCTCCAAGGTCAAAAACACGACCTCTATGGGACCAGATAACAACCCAAGTTGCTTACTAAACAATCTAAAACAAGGCCTAGTGGAACCACTTGGCACTGTCTTTAACCATAGCCTGAGCAATGGCTTTGTTCTGGCAGAATAGAAAACAGCAACAGTTATCCGCTTACACAAAGGTAGTCCATCAATTGATGCAGGAAACTATCGACCCATAAGCCTAACCAGCCTTATTTGCAAGGCCATGGAAACAATCATCATGGACCTTATCAACAAGGACACAGACTACCTTTAAATTCTTGACTCGACCCAGTTTGGTTTAGTCAAGGGTAGATCTTGCTTATTAAACTTGGTGGACTTCGTTGAGAATGTCACCAAAGCCCTGGGTGGGGGCAAAGCAGTACATACTGCCTGTCTTGACTGAGTCAAGGCTTTTGACAAATCCCCTACTCTGGGATCATTGAGAAACTCTCTCAGCGGGGGATTAACCCTCCCAACAGAACACTGTCAAAGTTGGGGAGTCCACCTCCACCATTAGACCAATTACTAGTGGAGTAGCACAGGGATCTGTGCTGGGCCTTCTACTGTTTAGAATCTATTTCTGTGAGGTCCAGCCGAGCGTAGATGGCCTGTGGATTACCACATTTGCAGATGAATGCAAGCTGGGAGAAATCAACGAGTCCCCCCAATGATGCAAACATATTACAGAAAGGGCTAACACAGACACATGATTGGTGCCAAAGTCACAGACTAAACCTAAATGCAAAAAAATGCCCTGTTATTCCCTTTGGCTAATTATGATGTAGAAAGCACCCCTCTAAGCTCAAACTCAGTGGTGTGAGACTGGGGAACAAAGGTTGATAGCAATCTACACTTCAATCACCATGTGCCCATAGTGGTAAGGAAAGCCTTCTACATTGCTCAGGTCATAAATAAGGGCATCACATCCAATACTAAGGAGGTTATAACTCCACTGTACTCGACCCTTATCAGAATACTAATTGAGTACACTGTTCCCTTCTGTATGCATCTCACCAGACACCTGCAGCAACTGGAGAAACCACAGAAATTTCTAACCAAGAAAATCCAGGGTCTCCAAAATGTGACTTACATGAAAATACTAAAAGCCCTCTTACTGTACTCTGTATCCTACATACTGCTGAGAGGTGACATGTGCCTGGCCTACAGAGCAGTCTCTGACTTCACCCTAATGGAAATACTGCAAATCCAGAAATCAAATGTGACAGGTGTCACTCGGTCTAGGAATTTCAACCTAGTCTATGACATTACCAAAACCTGCAGGAGCAACAGCTACATCTCCCAGATATTGCCAGTCCTCTGGAATAAGCTCCCACTTCAAGTGAAGTAGAGCTCCTCAATAACACCTATTTAAGCGCAACCCTGACAAGTGGATGGGTGACCATAAATTCACCCCAAGGATGGCACCCATGTCCCTCATGGCACTGGTACTACCCGAGTTGCTGGAAAGTGCCTTCCTGCATTTACTCAGTCACTTACCAACATGCACACAACAGATTTTCAGAATCCAAAGTAAGGAGAAGCATAAATCTGGATCTTGGAATGGGCATACAAAGCCTGCAAGTGGGCAAGCTTCAACTCATAAGGCAAATAAAAAGAGAGAGTATCCCAGATCCAAACTCTTACCCACAGATATACCTTGGGGACTTAAAGTCTATTAACTCAAGCTGCCACACCATAGCCACCAGCTCAAATAATTAGAGAGAAGGCCTATCTCTCCAAGTCTCACTCTTAACAGTATATGCCAGGAAATAATTTTCCAACTAGTCTGTCAATTGATGAAGACTGGAGCACCAGTTTCTTAGTACACGGAGATGTTTCTGTATTCTAGGATCCTCCAGCTACTACAAAACATAGAAATAAAGAGTCAAGTATGGCCTCAAATTTGTACTACAAATACTTTATCTTCGGCCACTCCTGCTCCTGAAGAGACTCATCTCTACATTTACTATCTTCCATCACTGCTCCAGTGAGATACACCTCTAACATTTCCATCCATGACTGAAAAGTTGACAAGTAAAGTTAGCTGTTACCATCCTGTAAGGAATCCAGAAAGAAAAAAGGCAATTCCTATGGGGATCTTAGCTGATGCTTTGACGACAGGAGAGAGATACAATACAGGGTCTGGTAACTCAGGCAAACACATGAAATTTTTAACAATTTGGAAATCAGAATTGTGTAGGTAGCTATAAATAATTGATGGTACTGTCAGATATATGCATCCCTTACCTCTTGCATGGAATTGAAGGGATGTGGCATCTATTCTAAAAGAAGGAGCTCAAAACTCTGAGACCGTCACTGAGGGGACACAAAAAAATGTACCAAGGTGTTATTCTCTTGTAAAGGGCCCATCAGATGAACAGTATTCATTTTTAATTGAGGTGAATTTAAAAGAATTCTAGGGCCTCACCTGCAAAGCAAACACTAGACAGCAATCCAATGTTACTGTTTATGAATACAGATTAACGGAGTTGCACTTTACTTATATTAGCAGGTCCTTATTCAACCACATTTTCAGACCATATTTTCCAACAACACAGACTATAAGGAGGGCTGCTGACTACTTTACTCCCTCCCAGGTAATTTTAAAGTGGAAAGAGGCTTAAGGAAGGGTACTAGCCCCCTGTACAAACTGTAGCAGCAGAAAATGCAGTTTGCATGTATGACTGCAGTGATGGGCAATGGAAAGTTCTTACGTTGTGCTACCCATTTCAAGAGGGTAGGTACAGCCAAATAACTCCTGACTATATCACTGTTACCACCACCACTATGCTCTAATGAATGGTGGAGGAAAAGGGAAGACCTGTGTGCCATTACTGAATATTCAACTTATAGCAAACTGGTCACCAAGGAAATCAGCAGTTTTATTGTAGCCAAAAGTCTACAACAAAGAAGCATGTTAGCATTAGAAATCACCCTGCAGCATCACAGTGTACCCTTTGGTTGACAAACCCAAAAAAGGTGACCGGTGCAGGGCACAGCAAACTGCATCAATGTTGTTTACATAAGCTATTGGCCTCAGCAATATTCATAATTAATGCTACTGTTGCATAACACATCCAAATAGGACTGCCTCATTATACGTTCATAGGTCAGTACTAGGCTGTTGAGCCAGATGACCAATAGTAGCCCAGCCACAATACCCAAACTGAGGTCACCTATTGATGTGACACATTTATACTTGGTTTCAAACCATTTCCATTAGGGCTTGAAGTGCCAGATCCAGGATACATTTATAACTGCCCATCCATTCATTCAGATTATACTTATAGAGGGCCAAGGAGCTACTTTTCTTTACATCCCAAGGAAGTCTATTCCATAAAAGAGGGAGTCTATGGGATATACATACACCTGTCCAGCAGGTCCAATTTATGTTTCAGCAGTGGAAGTTAAGATCTTTTGAGTGGATGTTGAGGGTGTTATTAGTTTTACGGATGTGCAACAGGTTGCACAAGACTGGATCCTTTGAGACTTCATAGGCTAGACAGTGGTTACCTTTCAAGAGTATGCAAAAAAACAGAAAAGAGAGAAAGCACTTTAAGGCAGTCTGGGTATCTCAAGGAAGTCATGTATTTGATTACCTTGGAGAGAAAATGCTGCAGTCTCAAAGGCTGGATCCTGTGCTTAGAAGGAATATTCCAAAGGGTCTATTAAACTCTATTATGGACTTGATGAGGAAGGAGTACAGAGAGATGATAACTTTCTTAAATCTGGAAGAAATACCCCTGGTGATTAGTCTGGCATGATAAAAGTATGTCCTGACCAGCAATGGATACACAGCAATCAAAAGATATTTTTTTGCCAATGGAAGTGCCCAAGTCCCAAATGGCTGAGTCAACCTTCAAATGGGTGTCACCTATGTGCTAAGTGCATGGGTGTCCAGTTTTTCCTTAGGACACAATGCAGCCTTTCTTAGAATTTAGTTTTAGGTCATTAGAGCAGAATGTTACAAAACAACGAGGAGATAGAGAAAAGACTAGAATAAACTATACAATGAGGCAGATATGAGACAGCAGTTGAGCTGAACAACAGAGCGAGAAGATCAATAGTTATGTCACCTTATTCCACAAGTGGAACATTCAAAGAAATAGGGGAAAGAAATATAACTCATTAACACTTCATCTACTCATACTTCATAACGTCATGACATTGAAAAGGACGAACACACAACAATGCTTATTTCACACCATGCAAGCAAACACATAAATCTTCCTTACCTGCTTCTCCCACTCCATGTACCATTAAAAGAATATGCTTATCCACTTGACCGACAGGTCTAGATGTCTCTGAACTATGGGATGATATTGTCTCTAATGACATTCGGGAACCCTTGCAACAGCAAAACAGAAAATATGTTCAGTGTATTTTGAAAAAACATGGTAAACAATAAACAAAATCTACAACAATATGCACTTTAATTTCTCATAGCCTTAGGTAGTCAGTTGGTAACTTGATAATATCGGTTTCAAGGCCATAAATTCTGTTTTAGAGTGTTTCTGTAAATGTCACCAACCTCCACTTTCTTTTTGCACTCAACAAATACTGGATTAGAATCAAAACCTACCTTCCCTTTAGTGTAGTTCTGGTTAACAAACTCAACACTACCATTCTTCTCCTCAGGTATGTATAAAATTTGCTAAAGAAACACCACCATCTCTAGACTTTCAAAAACTTCTCAGACTGAAGGTCCTTATTAGAATTTAAAACATACTTCAGTATGAATGAGTGTAACCAGCTCAATAACCAAACTTTATTGACAAGGCTTGGAAGGGAGGTATAAAGAAGCAAGTAACCCTTAAGTGCTGCATTAAATTTAAATGCACAAAAAATCAAGCTTCTTTTCACAATTTATCATTTACTAAATATCTAATAAATAAGCAAAGGATGACCTGGTTTAGATTTGTCTTAATAATTAACAAAAGATCCTCTACTTCTGGTATTAGTGAAGGCTCCAAAGTACAGATGCCACAAAGCACCTGAATTTCCATGTGAAGTGTGATTTTAAAAAGTGTTGTTAATTATCGTACCAAGTTCCCAGTAACAGTCTACCTTCTGCAAGACAGGACTGTCAACATAATAAAGGTAATTATTACTATTTAAACCAAATGAAGAACTACACACTTCTCTTTATTAAACGAAACACAATTGTCTAGTAGCAAGTTGATGATTCCTCTACACAACACTGAAGCAAAAAAGCTTCAGAGAAATTGGCTATAATACAGCCCACTCTGCAATCATCAGCAAACTTAGAACAACATGCACTAGGGCTCCCAAAATAGGCGCCGGAACCATGGAGCAAGGGGGAGGGAGCACCCCCCCCCCACTTTTACAGTTGTTTTTTGACCCAACAGAGGACTCGCACGCATCGCAGGAATTTTAAACACAAACATCCGTGGGAATCACGTCATTGCTGCTAGAGAGTCACCCACAGTAAGCTCCGTTTTATGTATTTATGCTGAAACAGTCACCCACAGTAAGCTCTGTTTTATGTATTGATGCTGAAACAGTCACCTGCAGTAAGCTCCGTTTTATGTCTTTATGCTGAAACTGCTGGGCTCCGTTTTACGTATTTATGTTGAAACTGCTGGGCTCCGTTTTATGTATTTATGCTGAAACTGCTGGGCTCCATTTTATGTTTTATGCTGAAACTGCTGGGATCCGTTTTATGTTTTATGCTGAAACTGCTGGTTGTATGACATTTAAAGGCAGCAGTGTTAAGAAAAAAAATTGCATGCTATATTTTTAGCAGAAGCACTTTTTATTTACTACTGGAGACATGCTACGCCATCGTGAGGTTACTGTTTAAACATCTAGACTACAGCCCTCCTTGTGTACTGTTCCCCAGTTTGCACATACCTGTTCCTGGTGTAGTCTTCAGACTGACCTGCCTGAAAGGGAGACTCCTGGTTTTATATCTAACGGCTTTTGCTTCCAACCTGTCACTTTTTGTACAAGAAGCCTGTCTAACAGTTGCTATCCAATCACTCAGTTATAATTACCCCACCAAGAATTAATTATAGTAAATGTTTTCTTGATAAATTAACGAGATAATCCAAGTGGCACACATTCTTTCATTACAGGACGCCAGCCTAGGCTCTGCTGTGTACTGGTGCTGATTAATTTTCTACACGGCGGCAATGAAACAAAAAAGACTTCTAGCCTGCCAGTCGACTTCTTTAAAAATCCTGACAAAATCTGATCTCTCTCTCTCTCACACACACACACACACACACACACACACACACACACACACACACACACACACACACACACTTCCCCAACTCTTGTGTCTACCTCACTCTCGCAGCTTTTGGACTTCAAGATTTTTTTCAAATGTGTTCACAGCAGTTCATTTATTTTTTATATCAAGGAGACCACTTTTGAAAAAAAAAATGAACCCACTATAACTGATTAAAAACTGCTAGTTAACAGAAAGACGTTGGAAAACAGACATGATGCAATACCTTTCATTGGACCAACATAGATTTTGCAATTAATCTACCTTTTGGGCTAGCAGTAGCCTTTTTTCGGGAGTTGTTTCTGGTGTTAAATATAGTGATTAAATACACAGTTTTACTTAGGGGCAACTTCCATCGGATACTAGTTGGCCTCAGCAGTTTAATTGAAATGGCCAACACTACCAAAATAGCTAATGTTTTCCAGTTAACTATAAGATAAGGGAACTCTTCAGCTGTTCTCAGAAAAGTAATTAGTTTATTTTATTTGACATTTGGAAACAAGGAAAGCCTGACTGGTACAGATTATCCATTTTCAGCGGAGGCCTGGGGAGAAAAAGGCTGGGCTCCATTTTAGGTTTTATGCTGAAACTGCTGGGCTCCGTTTTATGCTGAAACTGGTGTGTGTGTGTGTAACCTTAGGTACAACAGCCTGCATTCTCTACCGACACCACCACATCTGATTCCAGGAGTTCAGTCCATAGCTCTCAACCATCTACATTAATCAGTGAGAACAGAATTCACTAAATAATGATAGCACTTTAAGCTTCAGTCTTCCTATCTTTCAATGGAAATACATGGTAACACAAAACACTATTTTAGCAACTTTCTAAGATTACATTAGCAACTTTCTAAGATTATACAAACAATATTTAAAATGTGTCCCTGGTTTTGGCTCTTTGCCCCCACCCCCCGAATACATTTTGGCTTTTTCCAGATTTCTTCTGCTGTGAAATGGATAGATTTAGTTGCATCAAGTGGATGGTGCAGTGGTAGTGTTGCTGCCTCACAGCAAGAGGTCCTCTGGTTTGTTTCTTGGCTGGAGTGCTTTCTGTGTGGAGTCTGTATGTTCTCCCTGTGTTTGTGTGGATTCCCTTTGGGTGCTCCAGTTTCCTCCCATGTTACAAAGACATGCATCTGGAATATTTCTCCCTGGGCCTCTGCTGCAAATTGGCTCTGTTCCAAGTCAGACTTTCCCGGGAAACAAATAAAAAAAATTTACAAGGAGCTGAGAGCTTCAGGGGAAGAGAAGTTTAGTGCTGCTTATTCCAAGTCTGTTTGCATTGTTAGTAGCACAACAGGTAGTAGCCTTACGTTTGATGCAGAAGGCTGTTGTTTCTACTCCCATAGTATGCAGATGGATTGCTGATACTGTACTGTGTTGTACTTTAAAGGGTGTGGATGCTGCAGTCCTGTGAATGTCCTTCTTTGGAGGAGTTACCTAGTAATGATGAACCTGTTATCAGTTTGCCATCCATTCCCTATTGCAATATTACTAGCTTATAATTTTTTAATGTAACATAGGCAATTTATTCTTCAAGGGCAGCAGCCACTTTATTTGTAGACGAAACAAACTGGTGCTGTATTATACAAGGAATATAATTTAATACAAGAAGGTGAATCAAAGAATGCATACATGTATGCATGGCCCTAAAAATGTGTTTGAAAACAGCCCAGAGGAAAGTGTGAAAGGCTCAAAATCATGGGCAAATTTTAAACTTCACTCTTGTTACCAAAGCAATGGATGAAGGTAAAACAGTTCACACCACATTGCCTTGAGCTGGCCAAGCCTTTTGACACAATCCCCTACTCAAGTGTAGTACAAAAGATGAATAATGTAGGAGCAAACACTTGCATCACTAGCTGGACTGTCAACTTTGCTCAAAGGATGCAGGAGGTGAAAATAGGGGAAGAGACCAGTCACCAATGCAGACATTTTCTGTTTGGCATATACATCTCAAAGGTAAAAGGAAATATCAAAGGGCTTTGGACGGCTAAGTCTGAGATGACTGCAAGCAAAGAGCAGTTATTGAATACCTAAATGACTTAACCATCATGCAGGAAGGTTTGTCCCAAATAATAACTGGTGTCAAAATCATGACAATGCCCTCTGAGAACTGACGCAATTGTTTGGCATTTGGGAACTTGTGTGTACAGTGACCTAACTTTTGACCAACATGTGCCCAGAGTCATAAGAAAGCCTTTCTATATTGCACAGCTTATTAACAAATTGAATGTGACTAGATCTAGAGATTTTGTTGTCCCCCTTTACAAAGCTCTCATTAGGTGAATCATTTTGTATAATGCCCATTTTGGCATGTATCTGTCCAGCCCCATGCAACAATTAGAATACATTCAGAGATACCTTACTAAAAGGATACAAGTCCTAAACAATAGGTCTTGCATGGACCATCTCAGAGGTTTTATTACTATACTCAGTATCCTACAGAGTGCTTAGAGGTGACATGTCTGGCATACAAGGCATCCTCCGACCTAATACAGATGGACCTACTGAACATCAGCAAGTCAAAATGGCATCAGAAATACTCAGTCCAGGTATTGAAACTGAATGCTGTGGAGAGATGGAGACATATCACAGACACTACCACTGTTCTAGAACAGACTATCCATAAAAATAAAACAAAGCTCATCAGTCCATATTCAAATGCAACTTGGATCTAAGGATGGGTAACAGAAAATGTACTTCAGTATTGCCCCTCATGCCACTAATGGATAGAGGCAGTTCCTAAATGCTGCATCCCTTACATGGGTCCCCTCAAATTATCTATGGTATGACCACAGTTATTCTCACTAGGGCTAATATACAATTATCAGCCATGGGATAGGTAAGACCAATCAGAAAATGTAAATTCAAGCACCAAAAGAAAATGGGCTAAGCTTAAAATGTCCTCCAAGTGAACCTTTGTTGTGGTACCAAATAGTTATAAAAAATTACCCTTTTTTAGATCACTAAGTGCCCCTCTCACCCTCTGCCTCCCCCCCAGTCTTCAACAGCTTCCGGCGCCTATGGCTCCCAACAACAGATAACACAAAAGAGTTAAATAACAAAGGACCCAATACTAACCCCAGTGGGATCCCACTAGATAAAGTTCAAGAGTAAAGATAACAACTTAAATCCTAACGCTCTTGACAGCTTACCTAACCAGAGATAAAAGAAAGAGCATTACATTTTTGCAAGTCACTGAAAATCTCATCCAGAATATTATTTATTCATTAGTTGTCATTTGCTAACTGTCCGGCTGTACTGGTCCACTGGCCCTTTTTAGTTACAACCCAGGCTTACAGAACAGAAAACAATACAGAATCAAACACATTTCTGATTAGAATAGGGTCAGTTACAATGTTTTTGCACAAACGATTTACCACAGATTACAGAACGATTACGACAACAGCAACAGTGTGCTTATAACAATGGAGATAATGTTTTAGCAAGGACAAATACAGTAAATTACAGTATTGATATTAATTATAATATTTACATGTTAGGGCATTTCCACAGTACATATGGCATCATGCAGAACAGATAAGCCTAGCGTAGTGTGAAACTGGAATGTTAATCAGTGTCACAAAATTAGGCGCATCTGACTTCCTCCTAAAGGTGATTTTTTAACAATTATTTGAATGCTGACAAAAAAGCCGCGGTGGTGCAGCGGTAGCGTTGTCGCCTCACAGCAAGAGGTTCTCCCGTTCGATTCTTAGCTGGAGCACCTTCTGTGTGGAGTCTGCATGTCCTCCCCGTGGTCGAGTGGCGTTCGAAAGATATGCGTGAATGGGCGTGCCTTCGTTGAAGGTTGGGCATCGAGCTGCCACCCCGGCACCGTAAAAATCTACTGTCAATCATTAGCGGACCGGAGTTCCGCTGTGGCGACCCCTAACCGGGAAAAGCCGAAAGAAGAACATTTGAAAGCTAACAAAGTCTGTTGTTTGTTATGTCAGTTGGTAAACTGTTTCTATGGCAGGTCTTTATTTGGAGAAAGCTCTTTTTCCTATAATTGTCTTGAAAGAGGGTCTGACCCAAAAGAGGTATTCTTTATCAGAACTTCTTAGCGATTATGTTTCTTCCCCAACTGAAAACATTCTTCTCATTGGTGGGCAATATCCCTGTTTTAATATTTTAAAAAGAAGTGTACTGCTAAGGATAGTAATCCTGAGTGATACTGGGAGCCAACTGATAACCATTACTACATTCTAGCATCTGGTAAGGTAACATATTTACAAACATTATTTTCTGGAGTCCAGAGCTTGAGAGTATTATAAGTTAAGTGATAGCATATTAAGCGTAAAGTACACTCAACTTTGGGTAGGAGCTTGTCTTTAGCAATGGCAGTTTGGGCTGTGAGTGAGAGGAGATGGGAGATACAGTTACAAACTTTATAATGAGAATGTTCTTTTGCGACAATTCTGTCAGTGTGCACAGAAGAGTTTAGGCATAGGTCAAATATAAGTCCTAGATACTTCTGTTGTATAACACTGGGAATGTTATTACTGGAGTCTTTCAGTGTAACTGGCTAGAATGATGACAATTTTGTTTTTGTTGTAAAGATCATAAGGTTTGATTTTTTGAGTGTTAATAAGTAGATTGACCACCCTCTGAACATTTGCAGAGTTGAAAAAAAATGAAATGTAGGTTGGTCCATTGGGTGTTAGTTCATTAGTTGGATTCCAGTAGCAGGATGTCATCAAGGCTGAGGTCATTTATATATAGGTTCATAGGTTCATAGGTTGGTACTAGGCTATCAGCCCTAGGGCCTATACAAGCCTAGCCATAACAATTCCCTGGCTATTTCTTCCCACATTATTTACTTTCCTGGACCCCTGTCTAGCAGGGCGACTGACGTGATCCCTGGGGTGAATTTCCTTTCTCCCATCCAATCGTCAAGGTCCCTCTTGAAGAGGTCCAAAGAGGCACTCTGCTTGACATGTATGGGCAATCTATTCCATTGTCTGGGGAGTCTCTGGGTCAGGAACCTATCCCTCCAGCATGTTTTGTTCATTGTGATGACAAGGTTTAGATCCCCGGAGCGTGCAGCTCTGAGGGATTGGGATTTCTTTAAGTGTAGCATGTCCAACAGCTCTGGGTTTGACATGGCCTTGTATGTTAAGCAGAGATCTCCTCTGAGTAGACGATATGTGACAGAGTATAGCTGGAGTTTTTTAAGGCGGTCAGCGTAGGGCATCTGCTTTAGGCCTGTGATTCTTTTAGTGAGGCATTTCTGAGGCCTTTCCAGTTGTTGCAGATGTCTTGAGAGGTACATACCAAATGGGGCGTTGTATTCTATAATGGGTCTAATGAGGGATGAGTACAGTGGGACAATGACCTCCTTTTTTCTGGATGAAAAGCCCTTCGTGATGAGGTGTGCCACATAGAAGGATTTCCTGACTGTTGTGGCGATGTGGTTATCGAAGGTTGAGACCACTGTCCACCTGTGTCCCTAAGTCTCTTATCACACTTTCTGTGTTTAGTGTACTGCCACCTATATGGTAATTCATGGATACATGTTTTTTCCCAAAGGGGATAACAATACATTTCTTGGCATTGAGCTTGAGCCCATGGCTCTGGCACCAAGCATCTGTTTCTGTAAGGCCCTTTTGTAGAGTATCCACATCATTTGGGGATTCAATAATGGCTCCCAGTTTGCAGTCATCTGCAAACTTTGTTAGCCAGAGTCCCTTAGTGTTGACCTGTACTTCAGAGAATTAGATGCCAAAGATATATAGTGATACAAGCAAGAGGCCTAGCATAGATCCTTGTGGTACTCAACCTTTTAAAACTGACTGAGTTGACACTATTTTAATGGAATATATCAGAAATGTCCTGTGATTTAGATGGTTATAGAACCACTGGCGCACATCTGCGAAGTTAAATTTAGAAAGCTTGGTAAACAAAGAAAACGATTAACAGTTCTGAATGCCCTAGTCCTATCGATGAAGACACCAGCTGTAATAAGGTCATTGTCCATGTTTTATATATGGTATTAGTAGCTGAGAATAAGGCAGTAGTGGTGCTACAAGCATTATAGAAGCCATGCTGTTGGTCACACAGTATTTATAGCGTACTTAAGATAAGTTTAAGTTAAATATGTCACTAAAAAGTCATTCACTTACAGCATTTATTAAATTTTCATTGAAGGTTATTAGATTATTCTGACAAGACCTTAGTTTTACATCTATATAGTGCAGCCCCTGCATTCCCCCATGTGAAGGGCAGGCACCCACCCAAACTTATATATTCCAACTCTAAGATCACCACACCTCGGAGAAAATGGAATACTCTGAGAAATGGCATTTCAGAATTATTACATGTAAGTCGGATCATTTGGCCAGTTTCTGTGCTTTGGCATTCACTGTAGCAGCCCTGACATTTCAAATGGTTACCATATTTCTCAACAAAATTTACTGGAAAACCAACAAGGCCTACACTTGTACTAGGTTTCACATTCAAAAGAGCAGTAACTCTCAACCAGTCAAGCCCTACATTTTAATAATCTTCATATACGATTATAATAACAGTACTAACCAACACTGTTAGGTCTCTTAATGAAGTATTAAAGAAAGCTTGACAGCAACCATTGAATGTGCTGTTTATATCAGTAATGACCATATCATTAACTCCAAGGTACACAGGGAGATAACATGCCTTCCCAATACTGGTAACATAATAATAAAATAATAACATATTTTATGAATACTGTTCATACTGTACATTACAGAAGTTTTGTCATGGGCTTTAAAATGATGTACATACTTCATCCTATAACTACATTTTTTTTTTTTAGCTTTAACAAAATTTAAGCAGGTTAGATACTTTCAAAATATATTACGATCATGGACTTTTATACATCTTTTTTCCACCAAAGAGGACTTACAGAGCTACCACCATGCAACTTCTTTAACTGCATAACACGGACGAAAAAGTACAATTGTGTTAGGTATTTACCATAAAAACAGATGTTCAAGTAGATTCACTGTTGCGTTTCTCACATCAGGAATTCCCACCTGCAGGTAGCCCAACTGACCACTTAACTTCCAGAACTTTAACTTCCCCGAGAGATTTGGTCGAGACATTCTCAACATGACACAAGGATGACAACACTGTAATAGGTGAATCTGCTGACACAATTTTCTTATCTTTCTTGCCTACATAAGTCAGGCAGAAGACCTCTGTGGAAAAGTCCCAGTGGACCAGATAAGATGAATAGGTCTGCACAACCTACATTCATTCCAAAGGTAAGAGAGGGAGGGGGCCTGAAAGTGAAGTGCCCATATAGCAAAGAAAACAGGTCGCATAACAAAGGAAAACAAGCAGAAAGAGGACAGGAGGGAGGGTACTAGGATTGCAACAGTGAAACTAATTTAACATCTAAACTATTTATTATTGCAGTCCTCACATTTGGGAAGTTATGGGGAGGTGGAGAAAGAATTAGAGAAATAAGGCTCAACAGGATACCAGAAGAGAATCCTGCCCTTGCTCTGGTGGCTACTCCTAAATTGAAATCTTTACAGAATATGTGAAAAGAAATAAAAGTTGCTGCTTAAGCACAGCTTGTATGGCAACTCCCCTGAGGACTGCTGTGGTGGCAGCAGTGGTTCTAGCTGAATGGGCCTTGATATCCCAGGAATAACTTGACGATGTGCTGAATAACTAAAGGAAATGTATTGTGTAAGACACTTCGAAAGGCTCTGGTTGTTTGTTTTCCCTCTGCCCTTTTTGCAAAGAAGGCAAGCAAATTAGACTTTCTGAATGCTTTGGTCCTGTGTAAATAAAAAGTCTGCTGTATGTGCACATTAATGGAATGAAGAGTCCTTTCACATTTGTTCTAAGGGTCTGGAAAGAAAACTAGTAAACAAATAGTTAAGGGACAGCTCAGAAATCACTATAGTCAGGAAGGAAAGGTTAAGAACAGAGGGATATCCTTTCCCAGTGAAACACTAAGAAGGGCTCTCCTAGCTGAGGTAACAGCCCAAAAAATAGCATCTTTCTAGAGCGAAACTTAAGGGTATTTGAAGCAGCTTGTTCAAAAGGAAACAAGCTTAACTGAGTGAAGCTGTACGTGTGGTGTTAGGTAGTGTTTTTGTTGAGTGCTTTTGCGTTTGCTGAGGATGCGCTTTTACAGTGGACAATCTATGAGGTCCTTTGATGTTTAGGACACTGCATTTAAGTGTCTCAGCATAGACTGGTCTACGTTGGTGCTATGTGTGGTGAATGTAGTGTGCATGGTTTTGATAACTGGATAACTGCCTGTATGTGAGAGTTTAGCCTCTAGTAACATTCTGTATGTTTCTAATACTGTTATTCATTCCTTCATTATCACTTTTACCCACACCTTATTCCTAACTATGAAAACTAAGCCATCTACATAGCTCAGAAATATTGGTAAACATATCTCACCATAATACACTTTTCAAGTTTCCTTTCCCACTGTCATTACTTTCCCTATTACAGCATTAATAACTAAACAAAATAATACTGTACTCATCAGGCAGTGTTGCTTGTTTTCTTTCCCAACTTTGATTTTATTATCCATTAATAATACTTTTTCCCAAGATTGCTCATATACATCTCTTATGACTCCTGTAACTTTGTTTGGGATTTCATATTGCTCTAATATGTCTCATAACTGGCAATGTATAATGTTACCAGAGGGTGCCTTTTATTTGATCTACATGACTTATCAAATTTTGAATGATCAGGACAAAGGAGTCAAACAACTTTTGCCAGCAATGGAGTTTTCTTTTTTTCTCCACTCTTTTTCTACCTTGGAGTAGGTATATTTAAGTTTATAGGGCGTCTCCCCATGTGAGGGGTGCAGGGGGCTGTCCCCTTGTAAAAAATTAATCTCTGAGGTTCCGCAAAAGTCATTTTGCTCTTTTTTATTTGGTTGTTGAGCACTGAATAAAACTGCTGTCACTCAAATGTCATGTATCTATTACCATATGCCTTCTTGCTATCACCACGTCTGTGCTTCGAATGGCACCCAATAGTTTTTTTTCAAATACTAAATTTTCCTTGATGGACTTCCAAGATGGCTGCACATTGAGTAACAGCTTAATTTTAGCTCTTCCAGTGTGAAAACAGAAACTCAGTAGAGAAAGTCAGTAGACTTAGACTTCTGGGTAAATTATAGTAACTGAGTAGTAAATACACTGTCTGGATGGCAGAAAAAAAAATAAATATTGAGGACCTTAAATAAAATCAGCAACAAAAGGTGAGGAAAAAAAACACCGAGTTGTAACAGTACTGCAGCTGTTCAGCAAAAAAGCAGTACAAGCTCGGGACATGATTTCCAGTAACCAAGAGGAAAGTACAAGACAACTGCACACAGACCTGGTAAAAATAAACAAAACACTGATGGAGTATAGTAATTCAAAAAAATGCTGAAAAAAATGGAAGAAGCTTTAAACAGATATTCAGGTGAGGTGATAAAACTGTAAAAATCAGAGGAAGAAATGAAGAAAAGTCTGGCTGAATATGAGACTGCTCAAGAAGAGATGTTTAAAAAAATAATAGAATTAGAGGACAGAGCACGTAGGGAAATCCTGAGAAGCTGGAAGGAACAGACTGTATTAATTTTTGAAAGGGCACATCATGGGTATGCTCTAAACCAGGCTATGAGAAAGCAACCTAGAAGTAAAGATGTAATCTTACCAGCAGAAGGAATTGATTCTGTCAAAACTGCAGCAAAAGGACAAAGTACTAAAGGTGGGAAAACAGCAGTGTGTCTATGGAGAATAATTACTCACTGTACACCAGGCAGAAGAGTAAACTAATTCCACTTTTCAGGGAATGTCGAGAAGCAGTGTGACATTCAAACTGCTGTACCCAGCTATCTTCAAAATATTCTTTCCTGAAATAGCAGGAGATTCTGCTTCTTCTTCTGGTAAAAGACTAGAAAGTGACTGCCAGTGAAACGTTTTACAATGTTTCAACAGAAAATGCTTGAGAGAAGGAAAAAAGCACAATAGTTGACTAGAAGAATTAAGAGTATGTTGGAAATGAAGCAGAGGCAGGATTTGGGAGATGGAGATGAATAGGAATAAAACCAGTAACTTGGAAGTTGACAAATGAAGGATTACAAAGCAATAACAATATCTGTGAAATGTGACAGAACAATAAAATCTGGAAATACTGGATTTTTTTTACTTTGTTAAACTTGTAGGGGACTCAAAAGCATATGCCCTATTTCATGTCATTAATGTTCAGAAAAATACTTAGGAGAGGGGAAGAGGAGGGAGAAAGTTAACTGTAAGTAAAACTTTTTTTTATTAAAAGTAATATTTTACTGCATGCTACAAAGTAAAGTTTTCTCAGTTATTTTTAAGTGTAATGGGGATACTAATGTAAACAGGTGCTCCGTTTTTTCTCCCTTCTTCTCTCTTTCTCCTTGTTCAGCTTTAAGAAATATAGGCACTGCAATGTAAAAAAATAAATAAATAAAAGTCTGTTCAAAAGAGCATGACAAAAAAAATTGATGTACTTTTTTTCATTCTTGCATACAGGAATGACCGGATTAAGGTCCTTAGCTTGATCTAGTAAGTTTTAAGAGAAAGCAAGTAAATGAAAAAGAACACTGAATATTATAATTTTTTTCTTCTAAATAAATATGTTTATTAGCAACTTTGTATCTGGCCCTCATGTCTCCACGGAGACAATCTGATAAAGAAAAATAGCTAGGAGATAATGTTTTCTGAAAGCAGTCACATGTTTTCCCAGCTGGGAGATCTACAAAGATAAGACAAAACCACACAGCACTTAGTAGCAGTGTACCATGCATCTCAGCATGAATAACCTTTCTTTTAGGTTAACCCATGTTTGTAAGTGTGACTATCAGTTTGGTACACATGTTCTTATTAGGAGAGTAAAACTTCAATATTTGAAGATGTACATAGCTTTGTGTGTTAGTATTGAGTTAATAGGTTTTGGGGGTATTGGAGGTGTTTTTTTTGAGGGCTTTCAATAAAACAAAAAGTTCTGTAAGATGTGACATAGGCTCAAATGGATATGACTAAAAACAACTATATAAAAGTTCAACCTGTCAAACTGTGTATGCATGTAACATAAAAACTGGAACTAGACACTTAAAAAATCTGTTACACATAAAAGGTGGGAATAATAACTTTTTAAAACAATGACACTTTCTGTAATGTCTATAACTGTAAATGGTCTCATATAAATACAAAAAAGAAAGAGTAGTCAGCTATATTAAAAAATGTAGACTGCAAATAGCTATGCCACAGAAGATACACTTGGAAAGAAAGTACAGTTGTGTACCTACCATAAATGTAGATGTTCGAGTGTATTCACTGTTGCAGTCATTACAATTGGGTTATCCTGCTGGCAGGCTACCCGCAGTCAGCCTGAATTCCAAAGTCTAGGTCCGGCGTCAGTTGCTGTCGCCTCTTCCCTGATGTCAGTGCACCAGGGGTATAAAAGATGCAGCCAACGCCATTTTCTTCAGTTTTTCTTGCCCCAGATGTCAGGTGCCCCTAAAATGGTAGGCTAAATTATGCCAAAAAGCATGCATGCATAAAAAACTACTTTTCCTTCATCTATAAGCAAATACACCACATAGGTTGTATAGAATAGAGAAGTACAGATAAGTCCCAGCAAAGGAAAAGGGGGATGGTGGGAGGGTAACCTGGACTGCAACAGTGAATACACTCGAACATCTACATTTATGGTAGGTACACAACTGTACTATGTTCATCGTGTTTCTCTGTTGCAGTCATTACAATTGGGTTGAATCCCAAAGCTAAGGTTGGGAGGCTGGTGCTAAGTAGGATTAGGAGAGGCTATCAGGTCCTGCAGAACTGCAGTGGCAAATCCTGCCCTGGATTTAGAGTAGAGAGGTAAATGATAGTGCTTTGTAAAAGTATGCACTGAACTCCAAGTTGCAGCCTCTAAGATGTCTTTGGTTGGTACTCCTCTGATGAAGGCTGCTGAGGTGGCTGCTGCTCTGGTGGAATGTGGCCTGATGCCCTTAGGCACTGATTTGCCATGCTGTGAATAGCAGAAATGAATGCAGTGACCTATCCACTTTGATATAGTCTGCTTTGAGATAGACTTTCCTTGTGATCCTGCAGCATATGCCACTAGAAGTTGTTCGGTCTTTCTGAAAGCTTTGGTTCTGTCCAAGTAGAAGCGTAGCTGCCTGTGAAGGTCTAAAGAATGCAGAATTCTCTCACCCTTATTCTGTGGGTTTGGATAAAAGGTAGGCAAATTAATTGTTTGATTAGGGGCCACACTGGACATTACCGTAGGCATAAATGTAAGGTTTGTGCGCAGAGAAACCCTGTCAGGATGGAAAATGATAAAAGGTTCCACAGCCATGAGTGCCTGTAACTCTGAGACTTGTCTAGCAGAGGTTATTGCTAGGAGCAGAGCTGTTTTCCAGGATAGGAATTTTATATCAGCTGCAGAGGCTGGTTCAAACGGAGGCAGTGTGAGTTTTTCCAAGACATAGTTGAGGTCCCATGCAGGTACTGGTGCTCTCCTTGGGGGTCTTATGCTTTTGGCCCCTCTGAGGTACTGCCTTAGTAATGGATGAGAAAAAATAGGTGGGTCCATATTGTAATGAGTTGAAATGGCAGAGGCATGAATTTTAATTGATGAAAAAGAAAGGCCTTTATCAAGTATCTCAGTTAAGTATTGCAAAATCTGAGGAATATTTGGAACAATCATGTCAAAACCTTGTGCCTGGTTCCAAGCACAGAATCTCTTCCATTTTTATGCATAAGATTTTCTGGTGCTAGGCCTCCTGGCCTCCAAAATAATATCCATCACTGCTTTAGGGAGAGGTGTGCCTTGACTGGCTACATTATCTGCCATGCTGCCAGGTTTAAAGACCTGAGTTGGCTGTGCAGTATTTGACTGTCCTGTTGGGTCAATAAGTGAGGAACTTGAGGTAAAGTCCAAGCTGGGCATTGAGACAAGCTCTTCAGGGTTGAGTACCAGTGCTGGTGGGGCCAGTCTGGGGCAATCAGTATCATTTTTGGTCTCTCTTGTCTGACCTTGAGGAGTACCTTGGGGAGGAGAGGCAGAGGAGGAAAGGCATATACTGTTAGGTGTTTCCAGTTGAAAGATAGAGCATCCACTTTCCATGCTTGCTTGTGAAAAGTCCTTGTGCAGAATTTCTGTAGTTGGTAGTTGTGAGGAGAGGCAAACAGGTCTATGTCGGGGCATCCCCAGTTCCTTGTTAACATGGTTAATACTTGTGGATCCAATTTCCACTCACGGGGATCCATTAGGTTTCTGCTTAGTTCGTCTGCCAGAGTATTTGTCCTTCCTGGCAGGAACTGTGCTTGCAGATGTACTTGGTAAGTCAATGCTGTGTCCCACAAGTTCATGGCTAGCCTGCAGAGGGGGTAGGAATGTGTGCCTCCCTGCTTGTTTATGTACCACATAACTGTAGTATTGTCCGTCCTTATCAGTAGTTGTCCTGGATGAAGTAGATCCTTGAAGGCTGTCAGGGCATTCTGAACAGCTAGCATCTCTTTTTGATTGATATGTAGATGCATTTGACTTGCGGACCATGTGCCCTGAATACATCTTCCTGCCATATGGGCCCCCCAGGCGTAGTCTGATGCATCTGTTGTCAATGTCTGCCTGGCTGTGGGTAAGGTGAATGGCTGTCCCGTGTTGTGGTGACAGGCTTTTGCCCACCATCAAAACTCCTGTTGCAGGCAGGGAATGAGGGTAATTATTGTTTCTAGGCTGTGGCAATGTTGAGTCCAAACACTTTTTAGATACCACTGAAGTATCCTCATATGCAGTCTTGCATATGGAATTAGCAGAATGCAGGATGCCATGAAGCCCAAAGCCTGCAGAATTTTTCTTGCAGATAACTAGGTCTTTGTTGCCAACATTTTGAAATAAGTAGTCAGTTGTCTGTGCTTGTCTGGCATGAGATAAGCCATCTGGGCAGTTGTATTTAAGCTTGCACCCAGGAATATTATCTCTTGAGAGGGTACGAGTTTTGATTTCTTTTCGTTTACTGTGTACCCTAGACCTGTTAGTAATCTTTTTATAAACGCCAGATGCTGTAGTAGAATGTCCTTGTTCTCTGCTTGAATAAGGCAGTCGTCCAAGTAAGGATATATTTGTATTCCTCTTTGTCTGCAAAAAGCAATCACTGGTGCCAGGCATTTTGTGAAGACCCCGGGCGCAGTAGATAAGCCAAAGGCAGTGCAGAGAATTGGTAATGCATTGAGCCAGCTATAAATCTGAGGTATCTTCTGCATGGTTGTCTGATTGGGACATGCAGGTATGCCTCTTTTAGGTCTAAAGTCACAAGCCAAGCCCTCTTGCCTAGCATGGGCAGAAGCTGCTGCAGAGTTAAAATTATGAATTTTGGGATATCCAGGAATGTGTTTAGGATAGACAGGTCCAGTATTGGTCTCCAGGCTTTGTCCTTTCTGGGCACCAAGAATAGCCTTGAGTAGAATCCTAGTCCTTGCTCTTTTTGTGGTACTAACTGAATAGCTCTCATGTCCATGAGGGATGAAACTTGTTTTTGTGCCTCTGCCCATTGATTACGTGGCAGATCTGGCATACCGTTTGGCCTTGGCAGGGTGTGAAAGTGGAACCTGTAGCCTTGTGATACGATATTTAGGACCCATTTGTCCTGGGTGACCTTGTGCCAATTTTGTGAAAAAAGTGCTAGTTTTCCCCCCAAAGGGGTTGTCAGGAGATAAGTGCTTGGTGCTGGCAGGGGAACGTCATTGAGACTGTTTCCTGTATGGCTGTGATTTTTTCTCTACGCTTTTGGAGGTAGAAGCACCCCATTGTTTAGGCCTGTATGAGCCCTGGGACTGTGATCTGCCTCTGGGATGTCTATATCTGCCTCTTTGTGGCCTGACACTGGAAAGGACCAATTCTTAGTAGGCCAGTTCCTGCTAAATCTGGGGGCTTGTACCTGCAAGAAATCCTTGACTGCATAGATTTAGCTTTGTCCTCCATTTTCTTCAACACCTCTTCTGCTTTAACACCAAACAAAGTATCATGCTGTTATGGAGCATCTAATAGTTTTGCTTTAACATGATCAGGCAGATTCTGTTCTTTTAGCCAAGCATGCCTCCTAATGACAGAACCCGTAACAGCGGCTCTGCAGGAGGCCTCTAGAGAATCAAAACCACATTGCAATGTATGCTTTCCTACTTGTTTAGCTGCATGCAATAAATCCTGCATTTCTTTATTTTCTGCACATTCTGAATTTGTTAACATTTTCTGTTTAAGCAGTGACATAAAGTATTGCTGATATTTAAGCATATGAAATTGGCAATTTAAAGCTCTTACAGCCAAGGTAGCAGAAGTATAAATCTTTTCCCCCCATCTGTCCAGGGCCCTAGAATCCCTATCAGAGGGGATAGGGTTTTTTGCAGTGCAAGCCTTGACCCCTTTGGGACCCTGAGAGATGGTTTCTGGGTCAGCAACAGGGTTTTTATAAAGAAATTTATGTGAATCTGGAACCCTGTAGTATCTGTCTGGCTTAACAGGGGCTGGTGGTAGAGTCTGGAGATAGCCTGGACTCTGAAAATACATCATCTACAATGTCTAAAACAGGAGGGATAGCAAGGGGCCTGTGCTGAGGTAATAAGAGGAAGTCTCTGAGCCTTATCTTGGATTCAGAGTAATCTTGGCTCTCCCAGTGGAAATGCTCCCTCATAGTATGCAGAGTTTCCCCAAAGGAATAATCCTCAGGAGGAGAGGCTGAAGGGATAGATTCTTCAGCATCAGAATCCTCATAGGGAGGAATTGAATATTCCTGATCGGAAGAGGAATCAGAGGAAATGGAAACCTGGTCTGAAGATTCGTATTCTATCTCTTGCCTAGGCCTCTTATCAGGTGGGGGATGGGAATCCCTGATCAAAGTAATTAGGTCTTCAGCCATTTTAAGCATCTGTTTTTTAGGCATGGTGGCCTGTCCAAGAGAATGCTGTACTTGTTTCTTTGTCTTTAGAACTGCTTTAGTCTTTGCCTTTGAAGCTGAAGTAGGTTTTACATATAACTGTGTAGGCCTAAAAACACCCTCAGAAGCTGAAGCCTGCTCAGCGGCTCCAGACCCATCTGAGGGAATAGTTTCCACATGTCCAATACCTTGAGTTTCCAGCGGCCTAGTCGGCTCCACGTGGGAGTCGGAAGTGGCCTGTGGCTCTGAGGTAGCGGGCGTCAGGAGCTGCGAAAGCGCCTTACTGAGAACCGGCGACAGGCCTAGCGGGAGCCTCGTCATCGGTTTGGGACCTCGGATGCCTGTCCTTTTCTTTTTCTTTGCGCTTTTTATAAACTCCGGTAGTCGGCTGTTCCAACGGCATTATATAATTAAACCTTCTGCCAAAGTAATGAAATGCAAAATCGTACTGACGCTTAATAGTGCATTGGTTAAATTTAGCACAAAACTGACAACTAGCAATGTTGTGATCAGGGCCTAGGCAAGGAATACAGTAAGAGTGAAAATCCTTATGAGGTACTTGCTTCCCACAAAAAATACAATTATTAACTTTTTCGGACATCGGTCTGGAGCAAGAAAAAAAGTTTCCCCAGTGGGGTACTTAGCTTTAATGAAGACTTCAGATCTGAAATTCGAATTTGTAAATCTCAGGAGTCGGCTGACCGGCACTTGCAAACTGCTTTTGCTTCGGGCACCGCGCGGCAAGAAAGACTGAAGATAATGGCATCGGCTGCATCTTTTATACCCTGGCACACTGACGTCAGGGAAGAGGTGACAGCAACCGACGCCGGACCTAGACTTTGGAATTCAGGCCGACTGCGGGTAGCCTGCCAGCAGGATAACCCAATTGTAATGACTGCAACAGTGAAACACGATGAACATCTGAATATGTAAATTTGGTAATAAATGGTTTTCAGGATGGTTTTTCAGAGGAAAACCTGGGACTAAGTAAAAGAGGAGTACTTATATTAATTGCAAGAGGAGCTCCAACAGTGATAGAAGAGAATAAAAAAGATAATATTTGTAGATGTATAGTAGTAGGGTGCTAATGCCAAGGGAGGAAGATTACACTTGCATGTATTAAGATTCTACCTAAAACTGCTATAACGGAGCTTAAGAAACTTCTGGGAGAAATGAAAAACAATCAGCTTCCAGCACAGAATATTACTTATAGGTGGGGACTGGAATTTGATTTGCAGCAGTGAAGATGTCTCTCAGGAGCCCAGAAGGGAAAACATGACAAAGTAGGATAAACTTTTAATGAAATTTATGAAAATATTTGGCATGGAAGCTGTGAATTCAGTACTGGGAGCTCAGAGTGAATTTACATTTTATTCCCCAAGATACAAAAACTGAGCTAAGCTAGACAGAATTTACATTTCACAGGAACATGCACATTTAATCGAAAATCTTGATAGACACCCAATAACTATTTCAAATCATGCACCAATAATAGCTAAAATAAAAACACAGGGTAATGACATAAAATGAGACACTGGCACTTTCCCACCTATCTGTTGAAAAGAGAGGAATTTAAGGAATGGGTAGTGGAAATTATTCAGAAGCTATTAGAGAAGACAGAAATTTCTTCTGAAAATATAGCTAGGGAGTAGGATAAAATTAAAGTGGAGTTTGAAACTAGGGTGGAAATAGAAGAAAGGGAGATATGGTTAAGGATTAACAAGAATTACTTAGAAGAGCTAACAACTGTTAAAGTACTGCAAAATAGGGTGAAGCTCACAGAAAAAGAACAGGACCAACTGCGGAATGCTAAACAGAAAATAAGGGATTACCTCGATAATATGCATGAGTTTAGAAAGACTGCTTTTAAGCAACTGTTTTTTTGAGTCCAACTCTAGAGCACACAAACTTTTAGCAGAATGACTCAGGCAACATAAAGTAGAAAGGGCTGTCATCAAACTTAGGGAGACTGCAACAAGGAAGATAACAAGAGATCTTGTAGTTATTAGAAATTTTTCTATTTCTTATGGGTTGTGGCTTTCCAAAGACTTAACAACCAGCCAGCTTCCAAAAACTCTGGATCCCTCAGTTAGATCCACTCTGACTGGCCAGCCTGGAACAGCAAAAATTATCACTCTGAGTGCAAAGTCTCAAGGATTTTCTTGCCTAGTAGATAATAAATAGTGTAATCATCCTGAACCAACCAAAAAAGAAAATCCCAATGTATCACTAAGGGAAAAGTGTGCGAGCACGGCTACTGCAAAAGTGAGGAATTCGAACATCTACCTTCAATAGGCAAGTATAACTTGCAAAAGTGTACTATGTTACTTACTCCCACTACTGCAGTAGCCTATGGGTAGAATACCATAGTTTATCCAAACTGGGAGAAGGGAAGATATGGATTCAATGGTCCCTGAACAATTATCCTTGTAAGGCCAGTCCTGTATCTAAAAAAAAGAATCCAGTATGTAATTTTTTGTACAGGTAATTACAAAGGATAATATAGCTGTCTCTAGAAGACTTCCAGAGTCCGCCCTTATCAAATATACCATCAAAAAAGAGAATGTATACAGAGAGGTTGCATTAAAATTGCACATTACATAGAAATAAATGTAATTTGTGACAATGATACATAGATTCATATGTGAATACTAGGCTAACGATCACTAGGGCCATTATCAACCTAGCCAAACAACCCAAATGTAACCAACAAATATGATTTATATAAGGGTGATTTAATCGGAGAGACAGCCACCAGATGAGGGGTATATTTCCAATTACCCATCCATTGGTCCAAGTTGTGCTTAAATAGGGATAGGGAGAAACTCTTTTCACATGGATGAGGAGCCTGTTAGCGAAAATGGGAATTCTCTGAGAAACATATCTGTCTTTCCAGCATGTTCTATTTATCTCAGAAACAAAATTTAGGTATTTTAATCTAGTAGTTCTGATGCAGTTTTGCAGTTGTGCAAAAGGTTCATTAAAACAGGGACTAGGGATGCCTTGTATGCATGGCAAAGATCACCTCTCAAAAATCTGTATGATACCAAGTAAAGGGAAAGGGCTTTGAGACAATCAGTGTAGGACATTGTGTTTACTTCCGGTCTTCTTTTTGTAAGGAACCTTTGTGGACATTTCACTTTCTTCATGAGTCTGGTTGGGTATATAGCGAAGGGGACATTATACTCTATGATGGGTCTGATGAGGGCTGAATGCAGTCGTATGATGACCTCTCTAGACCTAGCTGCCATGCCTTTGCTTACAAGTTCAGCAACATAGAAGGATTTTCTTACTACCTTGGACACATACTGGTCAAATGCTAGGTTACTATCCACATAAGTTACCAGATCCCTGACTAGTTAATTAACATTTAGGGATGTTTTATTGAGGACATAGTTATTGAGAGTGGCAGACTTCCCAAAAGGTACTAAAATGCATTTCTTGGTATTGAGTTTTAAGCCATGGCTTTGGCACCAAGCGTCTGCTGCGTTAGACCTTCCTGAATGGTGATCTCATTTTGGGAAGATTCAATAACTGCTCCCAGTTTACTTTCACCAGAGTCCTTCATTATTGGCTTCAACATCCAAGAAGTAGATGTCAAAGCACAGTAGGCCTATCACACAGCCCTGGGGAACTCCACTGGTGACTGGCCTCTTTGTGGCGGTGACCTCACTGATTCTAACCTCCTGGGCCCTATCAGTGAGCCAGCTAGCTATCCAGTATGTTATAAAGGGGTTTATACCTAGTTCCATAATTTTTGGCAATGCCAGAGTGGGGTATTGTATCAAATGCTTTAGTCAGATCTTGACAAGCAGTATGCACCATTTCCCCTCCTCATCCATTGCCTTAGTGAACTTTTCAATGGACTCCACTAGATTAAGTAATGTCCTTGTTGATAATTTTCAATAGCTTTGAAAATAAGAATAGTCAGACTAATGGGTCTGTAGTTTCCAGGATCTGTTGAAAGTCCTCCCTTATGAAGGGGGATGACCATCTCAGTTCTCCTTTCACGTGACACAAATTAATTATAGCTGAACATGCAGAATAATGTTTAGAAGGAGGAGTGAAGATTAATGGAGGCAGGAATTAAGCAACTTATGTTATGTTGGACAGATTGAAAACTGTGAAAAAGAAAGCATGCAGCTAGGTCTAGAGAGGTCATCATATGGGACAATAACAATGAAAACTGTTTTCTTTTCTATTAAGGTATGTAAAACTTATGGTACAGCTTGAATGTGAGGATTTAATAAAAATGTTTAAAAAAATTAACTTTCAGACTATATTCAAACATCTTATCAGAGAGTAAAAGATATGGAGGACATCCTTACCAGACATTTGAATCACTCTGCAGAAGTAGACCTTGAGCTGACTGAAGTTCAGCACTTATGAGCTGTCCTGATGCATTATCTGAAGTCTTGGCAACCAAACTGGTGGGGTTAAACATCAACAGCCAAACAAAAAAAATGTGTTATATGAGCATTTCCAAGACAGAGCAGGGAAACATAATTAAATGCAAGGCTGCTGCTTAGTTTTCTTTGAAGGAACAGATATTTTTTTGCATCATGGTGTCCAGCTCAGATAGAAAGTATAATAAAAATTGGTGTCCCTCGTGCCACTATTCACTGGACATATGTAAAAAGAGGGATGAGACTCAGCCTGCAGTTCAGATGGAGATGTAAAGTGTTGTAACCTGCTCAGTGAAATGTGAATTTCATTGGTGGTCCTGTTATGCTCTCCCCTGAAGTTACATTTCAAAGGATTCAGTGGGCAGTCTCAGTTGCAACAAAGACATGAGACACTTCAGCTAGCAATCTAGAGAGATCAGAGTTAAATAATAAAAGAAAACAGCACGGGAAATCCACAAAGCCATTCTCCCCATTTAAAAGACTGATGGAAATGAAGTCAATGGTCCTGGTGGTGAGCCATCCATGTGTTAACACAGAACAGAAGCAACTTATCTACTTCTGGCAATTACATTTCAGACAGAAACTCTACACTGAGGTATTCACCATTTGCTGGTGTTACTTAAATGATGCTCCCATTGTAATGGCTACTTCTTTCTCTACTGGGATGGAATGGTTAGGCACAGAAGTGGTATGGCTGCTCTGACTGCTGAGCTGCTGACTGAGTCCACAATACTGAAGGACAGACTTAGAATTCTACCAAGCAGTGATTTCACAGAACTTCCCTACTTACAGAGTACATGTACTTTTGCTGTATTGAACAGGTGTGAAAGCGTTCCTTTTGCAGCAATTTACCTCAAACAGTATCACTCTTTTAACAGCCAGCAACTCACTGACGTATTTTAGCTTTTGTTTTGTCAACAAATGATGTAACTCACAGACTGGACCAATGGTGGTTCTCAATGGAACCAAAACAAAAAAGTTATTTAGAGTCTATTACAGATAGCCACTACCAGTGACCAAAAAACTATGTTCTTATAAGGCTTCATAGTATGAATAGGCATGTATTGTTACATAATGGAAATGAAATGTAAGCGTGTGGTTCTGATGTTTTGCTATTTAAAGTGAAATTACCCTTGTGGTTCTAGTGCCTAAATATTTAAAGTAAAATGGTGTCATTTGAGTGGAAATAGTTTCTACAACTACTTTTTGTGTTTTATTTAGAAACTTGTTACTTAGCACTGTAAATAGTTGCAATTTCATTAATGTTTCTCATTCAGTGAGCATTCTCTCATTTACAAGGCTTGCCTGGTGTGCTTAATACCTGATACAGGAGGACTGCATCATACCAGTAATATGTCTGGCTATCAGGGGAGCCCGCAAGATTTCTTCCAGGGGGTGCAAACAAGAGCTCCCCACTCCCACGCAGCCATTCCAGTGTCCCATTACTTGGCTATTTCTCATCAGTTGCCATAAACATTGTTCAAACCTCTCAGTGTGCATACTGTTTTATGCTTTACTTCTACAATGATTACAGATATTTGGATTTCAATTACAACTTTATTTAAAATTTTATAGCACAAACACTGACAGGCATTTGCTAAACAAAGCAGTAGTCTTAAATGAAAACAGACTTAGCATTAAAACTTCTCTACCTTTGAAACTCACATTCACTGAAACAGCATTGAAACCCACATTCAAAGAAAATGCATCTGGCCAGTAGTAGATTAAGTTTCCCTTTGGGCTGTTTTCAAATCATAGGCTGTTTACACACATTTTTAGGACCATGCAAAAGTTCTTTGATTCACCTTCCTGACTATTTTATTTATAATATATAACTGAATTATATCCCTTGCATTAATTATAATATATAACTGAATTATATCTCTTGTATTAATACAGCAGCACTTGTTAGAGTGAGTCTTAAATTTATAGTTTTGAACATTTTCCAATAAGCAATGAAATAAAACATATACACCAATAATGACAAATTGCCCAATTCTGAACATTTCAACCATAAAAGGCCACTCAAACTTCTGCCATTACAATCCACCAACATCAATCAATATACACAATCTCTGCAGAAGTAAAAGTCATTTGAATAATTCCACATTAAAGAGATCTGAAATTAATGAAGAGGTTGCTGCTAGAAAACAGCTTTATATTTCAGTGTTTCATCTACAAATTAATTGCCTGCTGCCCTTAAAGAATAAATTGCCTATGTTACATTAAAAAAAAATGGCAAGCTGGTAAATTGCAATAGGAAAGTGTGGCAAGCTGATAAACAAGTTTATAATTACAAGACATCTCATCCAAAGGAGGACATACTCAAACTGCAGCATGCCACCCCCTTAAAATACAAATCTACATGTTGTGAGAGTAGAACCTACAGCCCCCTACATCAAGATGCAAGCATGCTACCTGCTGTGCTACTAACACTGCTTTAAAATTCCATACCACAATAGTGATACCATTTGCTAAACAAAACAGTTGCACATTTTAAGCAGACTTAGCATGAGCAGCAGTAAACTTCTCTTCCCTTGAAGCTCACAATTCCTTGAAAATAAATTCCTCCTGCTAACTGTAACTAGGGCATTTCTCACACACACACATAAACCCATACACACTCCTACCTACTTCTTACATCCACACACCCCTACCTATTTCTTCCACACACACACACACATACACACACACCTACTTCTCACTTTTACCTTCGTTCCCAGTCGTCTTATGGAATTCAAATTCCACACGGCGCAGTAGATAAAGACTTAAACCATCAGTCGCACAGATGCAAAGGGGTGTTCTTAAAGAACGCCCTTAAAACATTTTTTTTTTCTTTTCAATTAAAAGAAAATTAATCTCCCAACTGGTGCAAGTGCCCTTGCTGGCTATACTTTTTATGTATATTGTGTCCAATACAAGATAGCAGCACTAGAGCATTATGGTTCTGATTTAAAATACAGGTCAACAACAACAGAACAAAGGATACATCTGTTACTTAGAGGCTTCCTAAATTCTGAAGTTGTTCTGTTATATAACACACAGGCTTCCTCATATACATGGAATAAGCTGCTATGCAATATTAGCAGATTTCTATGTGCATTTTCAAAAATTCTCAAGATGAATTAGCGAAGGACAGGAAATACCTTCATTCTAGCATGCAAGCTACTCATCTGCCAGTATGCCACTCGATAGCCTCATGTCCCTATGAACATATGGGCATCATTCTTCTTTGGTGGAGGGCTACGGGGAAAGATTCAAGAAAATATCTGGTAAAGAGTGCAGATACAAAATTAAATTAAAGTCCAAACTGACAGAAGATGCAGCATGAAAATACGGGTCAGAGTGATATGAAAACTAATGAACACACAAACAGAAAAATTGAAGACAATGAAATCAAGTAAAAGTTCAGTTCAAAACTTGCCACAATTACACACACAGGAAGAAATGTCAACAGATACTGACAAAGGGACTCTGTAAACATATACATTAAATTATGCAAACAAATAATACATGTGTAGAAGACTATATAAAAATTCCTAATAAACCGCATGAGATTTACCTGCAAGGAGAACAGAAAACAAGAGAAAGTGAACAATGGAGGAGGAGGAAAGGAAGGACAAGGCAGAAGAAAAGGACAGCAGCGAATGTGAACAGTACAGTGAAGCAAGATAAAGAAATGCACACAATTGTGTGATAAAAAAAAAAAAAGAGTAGAAGCAAAGAAATACGAAAAAAATGTGCAGGGATAGAAACTAGGAAGCATGTAAGAAGTAAGAAAGGGACAGATTACAGATGAGGACAGGCATAAACAAAATCAATAACAGTGAAGTAGGAAAAATTAATTTAAGTGGGCTTGGAGGAGGGGTGAAGCAAATGAATTAACTTAGCAAAACTGCAAACTCATCTACAGAAGAGCAGGCCTTGGTAAACATGTTAAACCATAAAAAGATGAATGCTAGTAAACAGAGGGAACTTATTCTACTGGTTAGCAACGGAGAGGTAAAAGGATAAGTCACAATGGAGAGGCAAAAGGTTAAGTCACCACAGCAGTGAATAGTTTTACTTTAGCTACCAGGTTGCAGCAGATCTCAAACTTCTTCAGGTCTGTATCTACCACATGAATGAGTCACCTAGTAGCACTTTAGAAAATATGCAGCTTAAATGTATGCTTCACTCGGACTAAGGTTAGACTGCTAGCAAAGTCAAGCCATCACAAACAATGAAGTAAACAGCAGTGGTGCGAATACTGAGGTGAATTAATAACACATTTTACTGATTTGTTAGCAGTTAAGAGGATGCACTGCAGGCTACAATTAAGAAGGTCAGTAAAATATTACTAATATAAAGCAGGGATGAGAGAAGCATGTATTTTATTCTACAGGAAAATGAGATAAATGCTATAACACAATATAAGGGACCACATTTCTGACAGCCTTCTGTAAAGCGGATAACAAATTTTAGATGTTTTAAAGCCCATACTCAATATTTTAACAAACTAAATTAGGCCTAATTAGGAACTATCAATAAGACTTGCTAATGAACTGTGAGCCATTTGCATCTGCATTAAGAGCAGAACAGCACATAGTGTGAAATTTTGGACGTAGATCCTTAAGAATAACACTTATGCAGACTATTATATTCATAAAGTAACAAAGTATTCCAAGAACTAAACCAACACGAGAATGGAGAAAAGATTTTTCTGACAGTAATGACTGCACGTAGGAGTACAGAAAATAGGCAAGAGGGGGCTGGAATTTACTGAAGAAAACTGCTAAAGAAACCACGGTATTGGTAGAAAATGACTAGAGAGTGAAAGGTAACAGAATGGGATGAGGCCAAGAAGACATTTGTTTTGCAGTATAGAGACTGCCTTCCCTACCAGGGATTGATATCAGAGTATAGGCAAAGAGAAAGGGATAGGGAAGTCTTAAGTGAAAGACCTGCTATGGCAGAGTTTTTAGTTGACTCTAGAACAGAAGCTGCAGGTTGTTGTTGTATCTTTCGGCTTATCCCGGTTAGGGGTCGCCACAGCGGAACTCCGGTCCGCTAATGTTTGGTAGTGGATTTTTATGTGCCGAGTTACCAGCCCTGACACACAACCTTCAACGAAGGCACGCCCATTCATGCATGCCTCCACACAGAAGACGCTCTAGCTGAGAATCGAACAGGACAACGTCTTGCTGTGAGGCGACAACGCTACCGCAGCACCACTACCGCAGATTGTAGAACAGAAGCTGCAGGTAAAAGGGATAATTAGTAGGGCATATAAAATATTGCACGATAACTATAAGAATCACATATGTATGGCTTCCAAGTATGCAACTAAGTCTGAAAGGTTTAGGATTTTTGCTTTGAAGTGTTTGCATATGTATTTTTTTTTTTAAGCAGACTCCAAATAATTTTTCCTCAAGTCAATGGGCCGTGTTGGAGGCATGATTAGGAAAACGGAGGTAAATGGGAACATATGTTCTGAGAGTATGAGTTGTCAGATTTAAAAAATTCCCTACAGAATACTCTGCCAGAAATACTGGGTAAGCAAATGGGTGTAGTGAGGAAATGATTCGTTTTGAGCTGGGACACGGGGTATGAATTGTCTAGACATAGCAAGGCAGCCTTGTTAAGTATAATTCTGGTGGCTGCCAAAAAAGCAGTTACTAGAAAATGGAAATAAAAGTCTAAACCAGCTGTATTTGAAGTACTGAATATTTTAAAAGAGATAAAAGAACTTTAAGTGGGATCTTTTGAAAAGGGAAGAAGCAAATTACATAGAAATAAATAAAAATTGTGGGAACAAAACATGCAGAATAATGTTAGGGAGAAGGAAGAGTGAGGTTTAAGGGAAGTCAGGAACTGAGCAATTTACGTAATGCTGGAATGATGATAGTTACAAAAAAAGAACTTATGTGATGTATAACGTATATAACTGGAAGCATGTTAATATGGTTTGTTTTCTTTTATTCTGATGTACGTTTGCCTATGACTGAGAATTCTTCCTACATTTAAGTACAGAATGGAAGCTAGTAGCCACTTTGGGATCTGATGAAACCTTTGCTACAAGAAATTCACCTGTGGAACACATAGGCACTACATAGGAAAGAGGAATTGTTAGCATAATTAAAATTATATCATCACTTGCAAATGAGAAACATCACGGAAAAACACTACTGAAAGGAAAGGACTACAGATGGATCCTTTTTGGGATAAACTATGGTATTTTACCCATAGGCTACTGCAGCAGTGGGAATAAGTAACATAGTACAGTTTTGCAAGTTACACTTGCCTATAGGGGACTAGGAATGAAGGAGACTACACAGAGTACCACCAGACAGAAGACGCAATTCCCTGTAAGTACTTCTCAACTCACATTAGAGTGTGGGCATCAAAACCAAGAGCATATAGTCTATGCAGCAATCAAGTGTTGGCTGTCTGTGTCAAATGCTTCCAAAAGATCAAAAAAGCAAGATGCCAGTTAAACTATTAAAGTCAAGACTCTTGTACCTTGTACGGACATTCAATGATGGCTAATAAAAAAAAGCATCTCTTACTTAACTGAGCATGAAGTCATAGGGGAAATAAGGTTAAGAGTGAGTAGGATTTAAAACAGTCAAATGATTAAAGACTGTACTATTTGCCAAGGGATCTTAGTTAATAGGCAGAGAAGATTAATGGAACAAAAGTGCTAGAGTCTGACGAAATCCACCTTTGTGTCATGAAATGTGTTCTTTGAGTCTTTTACAGCAGCATCTGCTTTGAGGAAGACTTTTATCGCGGTATTAACTTTACAACAGTCTTCTGAACCATTTGTCTTTATAGTGATGATTATGTAATTTTGTTGCACTTTAAACTGTGACGTGTGTGTGTGTGTGTGTGTGTGTGTGTGTGTGTGTGTGTGTGTGTGTGTGCATATGTCACTGTAATGCTGCCTTTACAGCCTGTATGTTCAAGAGAACACATTCCTTGCATCTTAAAAGTTCAGCTCTTTGTTCAACCTTTTCAATCTACCATCTGTTCGATGAAAATAAGCCCTATAAAAGCTGAAAAACTAAAGCTAAGATTGGACTCACTCGAATAAGCTGGTAAAATGAAAGCATGCCTTTGCAGTTGCATTGCCCCTTACCGATAGAGCAAAAGATACAGGAATAGAAATTTCAGCACGTTATTTAAACACAGATGAAGTTATGTTTGTTACATCCCTCCTCTAGGCCAGTAATCAAGCAGCCTGAATCCTTACCACTGACACATATGTGTTAAGGACAGTACAGAAAGATTCTTAGTCCTTGTTTACAGACATTTTATCTCTGGCTGCAGTCAGAACTGTAAGATGCAATCTTTATGGCTTACCAGGCAATTTAATTTCAGACTATTTTTCAAAGTTAGCTGGACTTTGATTAACCTCTTCTTTTCCAGTATTCTCTGTTACAATATTAATTTCAACATTTACAATACAGTCTGACATATAGATGTATTTCTTTTTTTCTGTCTAGCAGGACCTACTGTTGGCACATTTTTTTAACACAAGCAACTTTACAAATACATTTTCAACACAAGCACCTGTAGAAATCAGCTTAATATAAAAATTATATATAATACTTTACAAAACTCCAGCTAGCTATGCTGGCATATGTTATGCATCCACTGTTCTACATCTCCTGGCATAGCTGGCAATACCCCACACTGTCACAATGCCCACTTAAGACTTGATGATATGTTCATCAGAGAGGAAAAAGATTGGATTGCTGAGGCATACTTTAATACTGACAGACTACAGAAGACAGTGCAGCTACACGATTGATTTTGAGCAAAGATATAACTGGATGTGTAACTATAAGTCACTCTCACAGGCAGCACTTGCTTTTAAACTGTTAGACAATTAGCATTCACAACATGCACTGAACTTAATTTTGCTTCAAGTCAGCCATGAAGTGCATTTTCAATGAAAAGTCATTAGGCACACAGTGGGCATTAACACAAATCAGGACAGAAACGAACTAGTAAGCTGGGTAGACAACAGAGCTCAGTGACACCATCATTACAGGCTAAGAATTCATTAGACAAATATCGTAGTATAGCCAAATGTGATGTATGTAACAGCACCTCTCAAAAGACTGTCCAAACAGAGGTGAGGGAGGAAAGCAAATAAATGAAGATATGGAAGTGTGCAAGATAACTTCATCTGGGAGGAAACAGTTACATTTTTAGAGATTTTTGTAGCAGAATCTTTTTTTTTTGATTAGCTATGATTGATACTCCATGCATAAGCACAGTTTGGGACAACATTATCTGATCTTAATAATTCTTATTCAGTTTAACATTACATATACTATTCAAGTCATACCATCCTTGAAATTTTACTCCTCCTTCTTAACGATATATTGCATGTTTTTTTTCCCATGAATTCCATTTATTTCTACGTAGTTAGCTCATTCCCTTTTCTAAAGATCCCACCTCCAATTTTACCTCCTTTACTACATGCAATAATTCTGTTACAGTCTGTTTAGTTTTTGATTTCTATTTTCTAGTAATTGCTTTTATGGCAGCCAACAACATTAAAATCAGTAGAGCCTTACTATGTCTAGGAAATTCAGTTACTATATTCCAGATCAAAATAATCACTTCCTTAGTTACAATAATTTGTTCCAACAGCATTTCTGATAAAGAACCCTGTAACAAATTATTTTTAAAATTTACCAACTTGTTGCATTTCCAAAAAATATGTTTCCAAAGTATCCTTCTCATTCCCATCATGCCTACAACAACTGCTATCTACCAATGGAAACATTTTATAAAATCTACTTGAGGTATTAAAATACCCATGCAAACACTTCATTACAAAAACCCTAAATCTTCTAGATTTTGTTCCATACCTGGGAACCATACAATATCCCCAAAGTTCCCCTGTATATTGCCTTTCTATTCTCATTCCCAGACTTTTCTAACCTTTTCTGATTGATTCTTGTAGTTAGCATGCATTATTTTATATCCCCCACTAATTATCCTTTTTTAACTGTAGTTTTTGCTCTAGACTCAACTACAAACTCAACCGTGGCTGGCCTTTCATTTACTATTCCCCTATCCCTTTCTCTATGCCCATATAATGTTATCAATTCCTGATAGGGAAGATAGTATCCAACCCGCAGTCCAAACTTCTTCTTGGCCTCATCCTACATGATTTTTCTCTCTCTCTGCTTATTTGCTCCCAATACCTTAGTTCCTTTGCTATTTTTCTCCAAGTTCCAGCTCCACCTTGCCTATGTTCTATTCCACTACTTCAAATCATACCTATTGGCAAAATTTCCTTTTTCAATTCCTGCACTGGCTTACCTCTCTGCTACTTTGTAAATATAATATTCTGTATGTTGTTCAATATTCTCTGTAAGTAGCCTGCATCAAAAATTCTAATCTTTCCTCATTTGTGAATTCCTCTCCCTTGTTTTAACAACACTTCTTTCCACCTTGACTTGTAGTCTTCTAATTTATTTTTTATTTGTTTACCAGAAAAGTCCAACTTGGAACAAATACAATTTTCAGTGAAGACCCAGGAAAAACGGTCCAAACATATGTTTTTGTAATGTGGGAAGAAACCAGAGCACCCGGAGGAAACCCACATGAATGCAGGGAGGACATGCAGACTCTGCACAGAAGGCACTCTAGACGAGAATCGAACTGCAGAACCTCTTGCGGTGAGGCAACAAAGCTACTGCTGCACCACTCCACCGTACTTGTATTATGTATAGGAGCTTTAAATGTGTAGCTGTAAAACATCCCTTCAAATCTGGTAATCCTAAACCATACTGTTCTTCAAAAAAAAAAAAAACTTACCCCACTTAACTCTTGCCCTCTTTCCCTATCAAATAAATTATTTCAATATTTTATTAATGAAATCCACATCTCCTCTGGTTGAGAAAAATATGCCTAGTCTGTACATAATATTACAGGGACTAGAAGCATTTTCACTGCTTCTACCTTACTGTCCAAATCTATAGTCAAGAGCTTCCAAGTTATCATTTTTTTTTTGTTTAGCCTCTTCCGGTATATCTTTAGCTGCCATAATAGAATCCCTGTTAATCCAAACATCTAAATACTTCATACTATCATGTCCCCATAAATATGGGTATTCCTGAACCACTTCATGAGTGGAACATAGTTTACAGCTAGCTATAGCCTTTATTTCATCTTCATGTTTTTTCTAGTTTATATCCTGAAAAAAAATTAAACTGTGTCAAAATGTCTCACATCATTGGAATATCATTTCTGGGATTTATCAAGTACAAAATAATATCATTTGAAAATATGGCTAATGCTTTTTGAGTGCCATACCAGTTACACCCTTGAATTTATGGGTCCCTTATTTTCTTTGCTAAAGGCTCCAAGTATAATACAAATAAATGGGAAAGGCGGCATCCTTGCCTAGTTCCTCTGTTCAAACACAGCTTGTCAGATAGAAATCAACCCACCTTGTTTCTTGCTGCTAACCCTTCATATATCTTCCTAATTACTCTCATTATGCTATTAGGAAATGCAACTGCTGCCATTGCCCTGTTCATTTAATCCCAGATAACTCTATCAAGTACCATATCTGCATCATGACCTACCAACAATAGCAGGGTCTTCTTGCGATCTACTTCCCTCTGGACATCACCACTCTGTTAATGTCAAATGTTTGCCTCTCCAACACAAAACCAAATGATCCATACCTGTCAGTTTTGGCAACACCTTAGTCATTCTCTTAGCTAGTATAAACATAGACACTTTATAATCAAGATTCAGAATTGAAATTGGTCTATATTCAGTAGCAGAGGTATTATAAAAACAAAGGAGGACTCTGAAATTGCAACATCATTTTCTCACCAGTAGATAAGTAGGCATGGTGCAACCTCAGCAGTTATTCAGTGACAGCTATTGTGAACTCAATAATGATGTGATTAGTGATACAGAGGACAACCTTGATCTGGAACTACAACCATGGGAGTATACCATCTTTAGAGATGCGGGATCTCAGAAAGACAATCAGATGCTATCAGAAATAATGTTAAAAGTAAATGGTAGTAGTAGATGTGACTGGGAAATGACATTACAATGGGAGTATGCTGTCGAAGAATACTCTCTATGTTCATAACAGCTTGTGACTGTTCAATCACCAGATCTCCCTTATGTTGTAGCTGATGCATCACCTACTCTAGAAAGGACCATAAACAGCAAAGCAGTGGGAGAACATACTTCAGCTTAAATGTTCAGACAGAATTTGGGGAGCACTATGGAAATAATTTTGTACCACAAATGAAAGGCCTGAAATAAGCCACAAGGTACAATGCAAAAGGGCTGACTATAGAATGGAAAGGGCCCAGATGGAATATTAGCTAAATTGGAATTGCAGTAATTGTAAGGCATAGTGACAGCTGTGTAAGGGTGCAGCATGCCAGGCTGCATACAATCAAGACTGAAGTGAAGGCCCAATATGTTAATAAAAATGAAAATGATGACATATAAAGACTTACTGGAAATGACAACAAAGAGCTCAAAAAAGAGAGGAAAGAAAATAAGGCAGAGAATTCCAAAGTAAGGAAGGAAGAATTTGTGAATAAGTGAATAAGGTAGAATAAAAGTAGTAAAACAGCCAGAGGTGTTGCAAGATGGTAGCGGTCTCAGTCAGGAAAAGTATAAGATGAGTGGACAGAGAAAAGGAGGTGCAACACACAGTGGAAATCTTACAGCAGGATAGTAAAGTGAAAGGAAGACAAAAATATTTACACCCAGCTGACAATGCAGGCACAGAAGGATCCACTGGCATGTTATGTGCAAATGCTAACCACAATGAACCATGAACTGATCAGATATACCCTTCTAACTCATATATCAAACTGTATTTCTGACTGTGGACATATTTAAATCAGAAAAATAATATGACATTCAGAGTTGGAAAGATAATCATATTTTTGAAGATGCTGATAATGGTGGTCTTTCAAAAATGCATATCCATTAGGTGGGTGTGTATCTTCAAAGAAATTCCCAAAGGAACCACACACCAATGCATGTTTTGTTGCTACAAAATTTTAAGAGCACTGCATAAAAGAACTTCTAAAAATTCACAAACATCTGCATCAGAATTTCTTTGTCACCTTTTAAATACGTACATACATACAGATACTTCAGGAATGGGCAATAACGCAAGTCTAGCCTGCCAATATACTAAAATAATCAATCTCATAATAACTGTCCTAATTGTTCTTAAAACAATCCAAAGTAGTGCTTGCTTTAATATAATTTAATAGTCTATTCCATGCATAAGCTACGCTCTCAGGGAACCAAGAAGTATATCTCTCTCTCCCATTTTATCTCATACACAGGTTATTTCCTGATTCTGTATTACTCTTTGATAACCCCAGGTATTCCCAGAAGCAGTTGTCTTTAAATGACCTATATAACTGAATAAGGTCTCCTCTTAAACATCTACATGAAACAATGTACAAGTTCAGGTATTTTGATCTTTCACAATAAATTAAATTTTCACATTCATGCATGCCCTTGTTATATTTCAGATGTTCTCTATCTAATTTACCCATGCTAATGTTCTTACAGGATTACATTATTATTCCATACTCTAGTTTGGATCTGACGTAACTCATAAACAGTGACTTTATATTTTTTGATTTACTAGACTTCATAAATCTTTTCATAAGGCTATCATTAATCAATTAATTAATAAGATCAGGAAAAAATAAACAGCACTGGATCTACCCATGTGCCTAGGTTCTTAAATGAATCTAGAATTTCAATGTGTGCTGTACTGAATATACTTCTGTTTCCCAAATCTTAAATTCTTAGCTTTTGATGTACTTATTAGCATATTATTCTCCTGTCAAAATGGTCAATTTAATCAGGTTCATTTGTAGACATGCCCTGCATGTAACATAGGTAATCAGTTTATCTATCTTCACATCATCTGCGTACAGACTATAGATCTCATATGAAAAAGATAGATCTGAAAGATAAAACCTAAAAAATATGGGCCTAGGATAGAACCCTGTGGGATACTGACTGGAAACCTAGAAGTTAACCTGCCCAATTGCTGTATGATAGTTTTATTTTATTTTACTTAACTATTTGTTCACCTGGAAAATGGACTGGTTTACTGACCCTTTACAGCCATGTCTTATTTGGAAGCTATGCAAGTATCCATCTTATCAAGTTTAAATTAATGCCTACTTGTACATTAAGTACAAATGTAACTGTCTATGAACATCTAACAAGTGCAACATGTATTCTCCTTTGTTTTCAAATTCTAGAAAGAAGACAGGCAGATTAATGGACTGGTTGATGTCAAATTCTGACACCACCTCAGGAAAGAAAGAAGGACTGGTTCTTAATGTTACTCTATCCCTGTGAAAAATCAAGTAGGGAGGTTTAGAGGGCAATGAAATTCAGAAATTCTTCTAGCAGAGGTAATGGCTACTAGAAAGATAGTTTTCCAGGTCAGAAATTTAAGATCACATTTTGCTGCTGGTTCAAAGGGGGAATGAATTAAGGTCTGCAGTACCAAATTCAAGTACAGTCGTGGAGTAGGGTCTTTATAATGTGGTATCAACAGAATAGTGCCTCTCAAAAGGGCCTTATGAAGCTTAGATGAAGCCAGGGAAGAATTCTCAAATCCAATATGGAAGTAAGAGACTGCTGCCAATTGAACATTAATGGTTGAAGCGTTAGCTCCTTCATTGTAAACTGTTGCCGATAATTCAAGGACACTTAGTACAGAGGCTGAAAAAGGGTCAATATGTTTCTGATGTGCCCAAAAAACAAATTTCTTCCATTTACTTCTATAAAGTTTCCTCATAAAAGCTTTATGGGAAGATAAAAAGTATATAACAGACAAGTGAAAACAGCAGAGGTTGTCTGGCTATTAAAAGATGTGGAAAAAACATGTTGTTAGCTTGAGGTTTGAGATATCTGGATGAATCATGCCTGTCGGGTGAGACAGGAGCTCTGGCATTGGATCCAGAATCCAAGGTGGGTAAAGACGCAGCCAAAGAAAGGGGAACAAATCTGTCGAGGACAGTAAGGTACAATGAGGATGACTATGCTCTTCAACCTGGCAGCTTTCTGTAGAAATTTGGGGACCAAGAGAATTGAGAGATAAGCATAGAGGAGTCTGGGGGTCAATCATGGAGCAAAGCATTCCTCAGTAATTCCCCTGGTGGGGAGATCAGGGCAAAGAAACTGCTGCACTTGATGTTTAGGGGAAAAGCTAAAAGATTGCAGCAAGGCTGACACCACTGACAGAAGATCATTTCTGCCACTTTCTTGTTGAGAGACCACTTGTGAGGTAGTAGAATGGACCTCCTCAGCTTGTCTACTATCACACTGGACTTCCCTTGGATGTTGCTACCAGAAAGCGGTTGGAAGAGATCACTATTTGCCACACTCTGAGAGCTTCTAGAGCACAAGGGGTAAGATCTGGCTCCTCCTTGTTTATGTACCAGACTACTGACATGTCTCTGAACTGCAACTGTCCCTGAAGGGAGACAGTCTTGGAATATCTGCAATGCTAAGAGCACTGCTATCATTTCTAGGATGTTGATATGCATGTTGGCCTCTTCGGGGGACCTACTGCCTTTAACTGTTTTCCCCAGGGTGTGCCCCCCACCACCCAATCTTGGATCTGTCCATGGTCATTATGACCTTGGGTTTAGGAAGAATGAAAGGACGGCCTTGAAGAACTTGATCTGATCGAATCCACCACCAAAGATACTGTTTGTATGCTTGAGTGATTTTTATTTGGACTGAGATGTGTTGATAAAGAATCAGCCATTGAGTTGCTGGCATCCATGGAAGAATCCTCATGTGGAATCTCACTAGAGGAACTAAAATTATGGCCACTGACATTGATCCTAGGGCTTGTACAATCAATCCTGCTGAAACAGTTGTACTGTGAATTATCTTCTTGATCTGGAAGGAAAAGACGGCCTTGAAGAACTTGATCTGATCGGATCCACCACCAAAGATACCGTTTGTATGCTTGAGTGATTTTTATTTGGACTGAGATGTGTTGATAAAGAATCAGCCATTGAGTTGCTGGCATCCATGGAAGAATCCTCATGTGGAATCTCACTAGAGGAACTAAAATTATGGCCACTGACATTGATCCTAGGGCTTGTACAATCAATCCTGCTGAAACAGTTGTACTGTGAATTATCTTCTTGATCTGGAATCTGACAGTCTATACTCTTGCAAGAGGAAGAGAAGCTGTTACTGATGTTGAAAACTGTTCCTATAATCTCCAGTATCTGAGAAAGTTCTAACTGAGGTTTGCTGTAATTTACAGTAATTTCTAGAAGGGAGCAAATTTGGAGTACCTGATCTCTCACTCTTATGAGTACATGCCTGGTCAGGGCAGTAATGAGCCATTCATCTAGATATGCAAACACCACTGCCATACATTTGGTAAACACCCTGGGGGCTATGGTGAGACCAAAGGGCAAGGGTCAGAACTGGTAATGGCTGGCTCCCAGCCAAAAGAGCAAGTACCTTCTGGACTGTCTGTTCATTTTTATGTGATAGTAAGTGTCTTGAAGGTCTATCGGGCACATCTAGTTGTCCTTGCCCAAAAAGGGCAAAATGGACTAAACCGTGATGATCCGAAACGTTGTGTGGCAAACCAATTTGTTCAAGTTGCTGATATCCAAAATTTGTCTCTGGTCCCCTGTTTTCTTTGGCTCTAAAAAGAATCCTGAGTAAATTCTGGATTCTATATGATCTGTTGGGACCTCCTGAATGACTCTCATCTCTAGCAGCTTTTGTATTTCTAGTGTTGTTGTCTTCCTCTGACTGGGTGGAATATCGGGAAACTTGCATGAGGATGGAAATGGAAGGAAAACAGGAATTATATAACATCTGGAAATAATTCTCTGCACCTATGAATCTTTTGTGATGTCCAGCCATGCTCTCCTGGTGCACAGATAAAAGACCCCTAGTTGCCTGCAGAGAGGTACAATCGGGCCTCCTTTCAGGAGGACTGATAGGGTCTGTCAGAGAAAGAATCTCTCTACACCCTTGGTTTTGCAGGCCTCCTCTGTTGAGGGGGCAGCGTCTTCCATTTGAGTACCCCCCCCCACCATTGGGGGAACCATCTCCACATGGATCTTGGAAAGGACTGTGGGATTTTTTGAACCACATTTTTCATCCTCATCGTTGGTTCATAGAGAAGGTCCTTTGAGGGGCTGAAAAATATATTACCACTGCAGAGAGGATATTTCCATCCTGCTTGCACCTGGAGAGTGCGTCCTTCACTTTGGGCCAAATAAGGCAGTTCTTTCAAAAGAAGCACTGATGAAAAAGGACTTGAAGGGCTCTGCAATGTCACACAAGTGCATCCAGGCATGCCTCCTAATGGAAATTCCTGAACCTGCTGCCCTTGAGGTATCCTCAGCTATATGACAGATAAGCCTCACGGAAGAATTTGAGATGGACTGAAGGGTTGCCAACTGTGAGGCCACAAAAGCCTGAGTTTCAGCAGTAGTGGTCCCAGAAAGGGATTTTGACAGTTTCTTAATCAAGTCCCTCTGAAGTCTTGTAAAATGTGCCAAGTAGTTCAGCAACCTAAGGGTAAAGACTGCTGAAGCATACACATGCTTTCCAACCCTGTCCAAAGCCCTAGAATCCCTGTTATGGGGATGGACAGTGGAACTCTGTTCCACAAGTTCCTTCTTAGTGGCCGCCACCACGACCATAGCATCCACAGGTACGTCCTTACTCCAAAACTCCCTTCCTGCAGGTGGCGCCAGAATCCAATCTGATCTCTTGGGGAAAGGTTCAACTGAGTCAGACTCCTTCTAACCCAGTTAGAAATCAAGTCAATGAGCTCATTAGTTGGTGGAAGTCACCCAGCAGGTGTATGGGCCAGATCCAAATGCCTCCAGGAATACAGAGACCTCTGAAGGATTGTCGACAGATCGACCACCCCTTTTGCTTAAAGATCTCTAGGATATCTCCAAGTGTGATGTCTTTGGGTGGCGACCTTGGGGACCCTTCTCCTTTGTTGAAATCTGTATCTTCAATAATAGAGTCCTGTGGGGAATCGAAGTGCTTCCTTTTTTACTATCTCTTCTAAGGTACTTATTTGGTGGGATATTCCAGAAAAGTATCTGAAGAGATGGTGATATCCTTCTGGGTAGCCTGGATAGTTTGGGCTGGCTGTCCCTGTGGAGTCAAAAGTTGAGGTTCAAGACGCACAGACACATGAGATCCTGAAGGGATATCTGGGGGTGGGGGGACCGTCCATCCTGCCAAAACAGAGAAAACTCTCTCCACCACCTCAAAAGCAGAACATTCCAGGAAGAAGGAAACAGATGGAGCCAAGAATACATGCTTCCTCCCCTATCGGCTCCATCTGCTCCAAAGGGATTAGCCCAGCTGTCCAATGCTGAGGCTTCAAGGGGCAAAGACCGTTCCGACAACTTCAGAGTCAACTCCAACACATTGGATCTGGCAGGAATGCTACAGGTCTGAGAGTCATCTGGCTCCGAACTTGTCTGAGATGGAGTGCTCAGAGAAATCCTTGGAACAGAGGATAAAAGTATCCTCGGATCTGACCCAGACCGTCTTGGCAAACTCAGATCCAGAGGCTCCAAAATGAATGGCCGGATCAGACAGGGAGTAGATAGTAAGGGAGTAGAGCAAACCAAGGCTTTCCGACCCAAAAGGGTTGGAGCCTGGAGAACACCCATCTGTATCTGTGCTGACAGAAATCTCCTCTTCAACCTATCCACATTTCTGGAAGATCGATAGGAGGCTAACGAAGGAGATTTTGAATGCCGTCCTTCCATAAATGGGGATGGGCATCTAGACTGCACCAGGTCAATGCTTGGTGAAAAATTAATCCTTGGGAAAGTCTCAGATCCAATGTACTTGGATCCAAAGAAATTTTTGGAGATTCTGAAACCTGTTTCTGGACAGAAGCCTTCAAATCCATCTTGTGCTTCTTTTTGGGAGGTTCAGTCAGTAATGAGGTAGAAGATCCAGCCTGTCACAGGGGACATTTTAGAAGTCTCCTTAGGTATATTTTTTGGGGGCGGGTTGAGCTCCAGTACTCACTTTTGAAAAACCACAAGGTAACAAAGCTTTTAAAATCAGTTTGTTTTTGCAATCCACTATAGCTCGCGTATTACATTTTTTACATACAGAGCGGTCTACATTCAAGTGGTCTGGGCCCAGGCAATACACATGCAAATCATGTGTGTCTGAGAGGGGAAGCTTATGATCACATTTTTCAACCCTGAAGAGCCTTTTTCTGACATCTTTAATACAGATAGAAAGAGTTTTTGTTTTTTTTTAAATAAAGGGCAAGGGAAATAAAAAGCAAAACAGGAAAACATAGCAACAATGGTGTGCAAGACAATACTAAACTGTGTAAATAGTAAAAAAGTAATTAGAAACTAGAATACTAACAGTGGCACGTATAAGTAATAGACTAAGTGTAAGATGGAAAAAGAGTACTATGAAAAGAAAAATCACCTATCTTGAAAATAAACTAAAGAGCTCAGATGACCATGTCTATTTCGTTAAAGCGGTAGATGAGATCTGAGGTATGTTATGCATTGGAGCATTATAGGTAAGGGAGTAGCTCAAGAGCTTTACAGTTACCATGAGCTACAGTAACGGCTGAGCCAGATCCAAACTCAACTGTGGAGGAATGAATGAAAATTGACATCATCAGATCATAAGAATTACTACAATACAATTTGACTTAATGGACTGGAATATTTATGAGCTTGTAGAGAAGAAAAAAAAGGGAAGGTACTGACCTATATTTAGACTAGCAAGGCACAGATAAAAATGCTATAGAAAATGCACCCAAACAATATAGAACATAAAAGTTTTGAAAAGAAAAATGTGAAGGATGGATTCTTTGCTAGTAAAGATGGACAGTGAAAGAAATGTCTTTTTTTTTTTTAAACAAGAAACATTTTTATTAAATTATCACTTATGACATAGTCAATCATACATTTATATAAATGAAAACAAACCATATTGACATTTTCTGCTGCAAACATTACATATCACTTACAATCTTCTACACAGTCACTGTCAGTCAAACATTACATAGCTCGTTCATTCTGTGCATTCCCTTAAACCTCATTCCTAATCCAAAACCTTATTCAGCATGCATTTTCTGCACAATTTTCAATTTTTCTAAGTAATTTGCTTCTACCCTTTTCTAATCTCTGTTGCTATATTCACTACTTCTAGTATGGTTGGTTTGGACTTTCATTGTCATTTTCTAGTAATTGCTTTTTTGGCAGAAACCAGAATTAAACTCAGCATGGCCTTACTATGTCTAGCCAATTCCAATTCTGTATCACAGCCCAAAAATAATTTCCTTAGTTACACCAATTTGCTCACCCAGTATTTCTGACAGAACAGTCAGCAAGGAATTTCTGAAGTCTGTCAACTCATTGCACTCCCAAAAGACATGTTCCCAATTACCTCTTTCTTCCTCATCACATATCCCACATTTGCAATCGACCCGAGGAAAAATTCTTCCTAGTCTGCTTGGGGTTAAAAAATAACCTGTGCAACAATTCTAAGCAAAAATCCTAAATATTCTACACTCTGTTGCATATTTAGGAGCCATGCAATTATCCTTCCATTGTTTGTTCGTGAATTGCTTATCCAGTCTCTCTTCCTACTGCTTTCTAACCTCTTCCGATTGATTCCTATAGTTGCTATGCAATATTTTATATACCCTACTAATTATTCCTTTTTAACAGAAGCTTCTATTTTAGAGTCTACTAAAAACTATAAAAGTGTTGGTCTTTTACTTAGGATACCCCATATTCCTTTCTCTTAATTCTTGGCCTCTTCCCTCTCTTATTACCTTTCTCTCTCTAATTCTTTGCTCTGAATACTTTGGTTCCTTTGCCAGTTTTCTCCAGTAAATTCAAGTCACCTCTTTCCTATTCACTGTATCCTTAATTGCAGCCATCCCTATCAGCAGAATCTCCTTTTTCCATTCCTATGTTGGCTTAGTTCTTAAAATACTTTCTGCTACATTATGAATATAATACTCTGTATGCCTTTCTGGATCTGCATCCAGAATTTCAGTCTCTCCTTATTTCTTCAGCTTCTTGTCTGCTGCATCATCATCATCCCTTACTACTTTGAACTATAGGTTTCTGCATGTGGTATATACAAGAGCCTTAACTGTCTAGCTCTGAAATACCCCTTCATATCTGCAGTCCCAAACCACCTTATTCCACTGGAAGGTTCAACTTATTACACTTGACTCTTGCCGTCTTCCCCTTCCATAAAAAATCCTTCAACTCTAATAATTGCTATCCACAACTTCTCTTTACCTCTGTATAAAACTGAAGGGACTAAAACATTTTCACTCCTTTTATCTAGCTATCCATAAAACGGGTCCACTTTGAAATTTCGAAACTTCAAAACCTCGAACATCACAATCCCGAGGTTCAGATGTTCAAAGTATTGAAATCTCAAAAAAAAATAAATAAATAAAACAATAAAATGTTAGCAATCACTTTTTGCAGGGGGCAAGCCCCCTGCACCCCCACCCCCACTGCTACTTAAATATACCAACTCCGAGACTGCACCGCAGTGAAGAGAATGGTAAAGTTACAGTTCCGCACTGTCGGGCAATCTCAATTGTTCACTTTGGAGATGTCCAAACTTCGAACATCTGAACCTCGAATTGTGATGTTCAAGGTTTTGAAGTTTCGAAATTTCAAAGTGGACCCCCATAAAATAAAGCTTCCAATTTCACATTTTTTTTGTATTAGGTTCATAGGTTCATACTAGGCTATCTGCCCTAGGGCATTTATAAGCCTAGCCAGAATGTGTTCGGCTTTCGCCACCCATTTTAAATTTATTTTGCTATGCCCTTTTTCGAGGTTAGTATACTGTGCCTCTATCTAACAGTGACACAGAAGTGATACCCGGGGTAAACCTCCGATCTCCCATCCACTCATCAAGATTCCTCTTGAAGAGAGTCAATGAGGGACTCTGCCTAACCTGGACTGGGATTTTATTCCAGAGTGAAGGGAGCCTCTGGGTTATGAATCTGTCCCTCCAGCATGTCCTATTTATTTCAGTGCTGAGGTTCAAGTCTCGGCGTGGCTCGATGGGATTTGGATTTTCTGAGGTGCAGCATGTCCATTAATTCCGGGTTGGACATGGCTTTATACGTCAGGCACAGATCGCCTCTGAACAGGCGGTATGCCACTGAGTAGAGCTGGAGTTTCTTTAACCGGGCAGCATATGGCATCTGTTTGAGCCCTTTGATCCTCTTGGTGAGGTACTTTTGGGGTCTTTCCAGTTGCTGCAGGTGTCTGGTAAGGTACATCCCAAAAGGGGCATTGTACTCAATTATGGGCCTGATGAGGGATGAGTAAAGAGGCACGATGACCTCCCCTGACCTAGATGTGAATCCCTTCATGATTAGGTGGGCTATATAAAATGTTTTTCTAAACACTTTGGCCACGTGGTTGTCAAATGAGAGATTGCTATCAACTTGGGTCCCCAGGTCCCTAATTACTTCTTCTGTACTTAATGGATTTCCACCTATGTGGTAATTTGTGGGCACTTTGTTTTTGCCAAAGGGGATGACTATACACTTTTTGGCATTTAGCTTGAGGCCATGGCACTGGCACCAGTTGTCTGTTTCTATGAGGCCCTTTTGGAGGATGCTTGTGTCGGCTGGAGAGTCGATTATGGCACCCAGTTTGCAGTCATCTGCGAACTTGGTCAGCCACAGTCCTTCCATGTTGCCTGTACCTCCGAGAAATATATACCGAACAAGAGAGGTCCCAGGACTGAGCCTTGTGGGACACCACTTGTAACTGGTTTGGAGTCTGACATGGCTCCAGCAATTCTAACCATGTGGGTTCTGTCCTTGAGCCAGTTTGCAATCCATCTAGTGACATAGGGGTTTATATTTAAGCTGGTGAGCTTATCTATAATGCCCGAGTGGGGTATTGTATCGAAGGCTTTTATGAGGTCCAGGTAGGCTGTGTGGACCACCTTCCCCTCGACAATGGCCTTGGTGACTGTTTCAAAGAAATAAACCAGGTTTAAGAGGCAGGATCTGCCCTTAACAAAGCCGAACTGGGTAGGATCCAGTGTTTGTAGGTCCCCAATATCTTTATTTATGAGGTCCATGATGATCCTTTCCATAGCTTTGCAGACCAAGCTAGTCAGGCTTATGGGGCGATAGTTTCCAGGATCCGTTGAGGCACCACCTTTATGGAGAGGGACCACTGTTGCTGTACGCCACTCTTTGGGCACATATCCTGTAGTAAGGCTGAGATTGAACAGTAGTTTTATGTTTGGGTTTAGCTCTTCTTTGAGTTCATGTAGGACGAGCCCGGGACACTGTCTGGTCCCATTGATGCTGTGTTTTTTTGCTTTGGAGAGGGCAGCTCTTACCTGAGCAACTGAGATGTCAGGGGGGCAGCACTCTGCTGGGATAGTATTTGCTCTTTTGGTGTGGGGGGGAGTTTGCGCTGAACCTGTCAGCTAGGATGTTGGCAATGTCTGTGGGTTCGGTGTATTTTTCGTCATTTTGGACTAATTCTGAGCATATCTGGGAATTACCACCTAACATAACTAAAGAAAGCCTTGTGATTATCCTTAGTGTCCTGTGCAATTTTTCTCTCGAAGCTGGCCTTAGACAATTTTATGTGTGCCCGTAGTTTTTTGCTAAAACTGATCAGTGATGCCTTCCCTTTTTGGGATTTTGCTTTATCATTTAGTAGCTTCCTCCTTCTATTGTATAGTTTGTTTATGGCTGGGGTCCACCAGACAGGACGTCTGCCTTTGGAGGATTGAGTCTTGGTTTTATTTGGGATCGCATGATCCATGCATTCCTGAAGGTGTTCATAGAATGCGCTTATAAAGGATTCTGCGGTCTGGGCTGTATTTTCCACAGGCCCGGGCTTTTTGAAGGATTCCACCTCAGTTTTGGGGAGTGTAAAATTTGCTTTAGAGAAGTTTTTCACTGTGGTTTTCTGGGCAGGGGGTGGGGTCGGGATGTGAATATCCAGTGAGATTAGTTTATGGTTTGATCTTACCAGTGAGGGATACACTTCTGGTCTGGAGCATAGAGTCCCCATGTTGGTGATGATCAGGTCCAGTATGTTTTCCCCTCTTGTGGGAGTGGTAACAAGTTGTTCCATAGCATTTGAGTTTATAAATTCTAGGAACCTTTGGGCTAGGGTGTTGGAGCTAGAGTAATGCTCCCAGTCTATGTTTGGGTAGTTGAAGTCGCCCAATATAATGGTGTTTTGAGAGACCTTCATATTTCCCAGTGTTCTCAGGAAGGCCGAGTGGGGTTCCTGGGTTTGGGAGGGTGGTCTGTAGCAGGCTATAAACTGGAAGGCAGTTTTACCCACTGTTAGTTGCACATGGATAGTCTCTGATGCTTCGTGCTTTGCCACCAACCTGGAGGCTCCCCCTCCTTTTGTGGTTCGGTCCAAGTTTTGGGGCCTAAAAGCATGGTATGAGGTATAACCTGGTAGTGCTGGGGTGCTCTCGGGAGCCCTGAACCAGGTTTCTGTTACTGCACAGATATCGATGTTCTCCATGCTAAGGAGAGTTTCGAGTGCGTGCATCTTGAGGTTTAGACTTCTGGCATTGAGTAGCATTACTCTTAGTTTCTTATCCCTTGTGATACCTATGGAGGTGGGTTTGTCTTTTGAGCCTTGCCTAAAAAAGGCACTATGGGGGTAGCAAGAGCCTTTGCCAATATCCAAAGCCCAGGGGTGACAAGTGCAAGCCGTCCTAGCGAAGCATCGTGGCTTGTCGAGCATATCATCCCAGGCTGACAGGCATTGGATCCCCTTTGAATGACACCAGTACTTAAGCCAATTGTTGAAATTGATCATCTTGTCTTCATATTGTGGCATCATTCTTGGTGAGGGTAAGATGCTACTCAAGGTCAGGGTCATACCGGCCTGGGCTACATGCTCAGAGAGCTCCTTTATGTCTCTTTTCATGTAGTCCAGGGAGGTACGTCTCAGGTCATTCACACCAGCATGGACAATGACTGAGTCATATTTGTACTTGCCTTGGAGTGATCTGAGTGCTTGTGTTATGTGGTGGATCCTAGCACCCGACAGGCTGCTCACCGTGACCCTCTCCTTGTTCAGCCTGGTGAGCGGGACGTCAGTGTGCCTGACGATAGAGTCACCTATTACAAGTGTATCAGGTGTGTTGTTTAGTCTTAAGGGCTGTGACTGTTTGGCACACTGGCTTTGTGAGATATGTGTTGCACGTGTTTTGTTTTGGGGTAGCGGCTGCTTGGGTGTCTGCTTTGGAGGTCTCTGCTGCTTCGCAGATCTTTATTTAGAGCCTCGAGTATGTTTTTGTGTGATTATGTGTTTGGTTTGCTGTCGTGGTAGGTCTATGTGAGACTGGAATTGTAGTGAGTATGGTTTCCTTCTCCTCCTGACTGGTTATGCCAGTACTGAGTTGAGAGAGCTTAGCCTCCAGTTTGGCTATATGGTTGCATCTCTCACATGTGTTGGAATTTGTTGGGAGGAGGAGAGGGTTGTCTGTGTACATGAGGCAGTTGTAACATTGCCTCAAGATTCCCAGATTCACCAGCTGGACCGGGGAGGAGATTGACAACTGACCTTTGGACATGCTAGAATAATATTGGGAATTCCTTAATAATTGAAAACCAGGGCCAGTGGGGAGTGAGGGTGTAGTGCTTTTAATTTTTAGTGCTGACTTATATAATTGTTTTAGTGAGCAAGTGCCAGGTAACTTAAGTGCAATGTGTTACAGGTAACTTAAATGCAAAAACGACAAACAGTAACTTTATTTCAAGTGAAACAAGGAAATAAGTACAGTAAGCAATGCAGATATCACTAGTGAGCCACAGAAGCGCTGAGAAGCCGCGTATTAGGTGGAATTAGCGTTCCAGGGAAATAACAAGCAAACAAACAACAAGCATATAAACAAAGCTATATTATCCTTTGTTTAGTCTCTTCACACACATCCTTAGCTGTCATAACAAAATCCTTTTTTAATCCATACTCCCACTTTATCACATACCCATAAATATGGGTAATGATGAACCAATTCATGTGTGGGTACACAGTTTACAGCTATTGCCTTTGTTTTATCATCATTCATTTTGTATCCCCAAAAGACCAGAATCTGACTCAGAATGTTTCACAACAGTGAAGTAGCCATTTATGGCTTTATCAGGTACAAAATAATATCATCTAAAAAAAGCCTTCTTTTTTTGATTACCAAACCAATTATATCCTTGAATTTCTGAGTTTCTTATCTTTCTTACCAATGGTTCTAAATGTAACACAAAAAACAAAGAGGAAAGAGGGCATCCCTACCTGGTTACTCTGATAAAACAGAACTTAGTATTGAGCTATCACCTCCTGACTTTATTTTTCACCTCCGATCCCTCATATATACTCCTAATCAATCTTATTATTTTATCATGGAATGCAAATGCTTCCATTGCCCTATTAATAAAATCCCATTTTGCTCTGCTGAATGCTTTCTCTGCATTAGGATCCACAAACAAAAGTGGAATTTTCTTATAGTCTGCTTCCCTCTGCATAATCACTGTTCTGTTTATGCTGCCAAGTATTGCCTCCCCTCCACAAAACCACAATGATCCGTATCTATCAATTAGGGCATCACTTTTGCCATTCTGTTAACCATTAAAAACAAACACTTTATAATTCTGGTTTAGAATTGAAATGGGCTTATTTTAACCTGGATCGGGTGGGTCTTTACCATCTTTAGGTATTCCAGCCACTACAGCTTTCTTCCAGGATGTTGGTATTTATCTTACTTTTAAAATACTGTTAACACAGATCTTTATCACTTTCTTCTCTCTAGTTTCCAAACTTCCACAAGAATACTATCTATTCCTGGAGACTTTCCTGTAGATTGATAATGCATCACAATTTTTACCTAATTTCATCCTATCCTGTTAGTAACTGAACCTCATCTACCCCTAACCTTGGCATATTTAATTTGTCCATAAACATTCCAATTTGTCCTTTTATTTCCATATTTATTTGTCTTACACAGATTGTTATAAAATTTCAGAAATATTTCTAATACCTCGAAAGGATCTCTAGTTATTTTCCTGGATAAAGGCTCCCTTAGCTTGGCAATAACCCTTTCTACTTTCTGTTAACTGAGCCGTTGTGCTAAAAGCTTTTGTGCTCTGGAGTTATTAACAAAAAATAGTTTCTTTCTAAACTCATGTATATTATCCACATACTCCCTTATTTTCTCTCTAACACTCTGCAGCAGTAACTCTTCTTGTTCTGTGAAATGCCCCCTACTGTGCAATACATGATTGTCCGTGTACCTTAATAATTCTTGTTACGTCTTAATCAGATCTCTCTTTTTTTATTTATACCCTATTTTAAAACTTCACTTTCATTTTATCTGCACCTTAGCTATATTTTCTGAAGAAATTTCTTTCTTCCTTAACATCTCCTGAATAACTACCCACTCCTTAAATACCTCTCTGTTTAACTAATAAGCAGGGAAGCACTAGTGTCTCATTTTTATTTCATTACCCTGCATTTTTAATTTAGTTATTCTTGGTGCATGATCTAAAATAGTTATTGGATGCATATCAAATCTTTCAATTAAATGCACATGTTCCAGTGAAATATAATTTTTGTCTAACCTAGCCAAATTTTTGTACCTCGGAAAATAATATGTAAATTTTTCTGAGCTCCTACTACTGAATTCACATCTTCCATACCAAATATTTTCATAAATTTCTTCAAAAACCTACCCTCTTCTGTTATATTTTAATTCCTAGACTCCCCCAGATACATCCTCTCTGTTGCAAATCAAATTCCATTCCCCACTGATGAGTAATAATCCCTGCTGAAAGCTGATCATTTCTCCCAGAATTTGTAGAAGTTTTAGGTGGAATATAAATACACGCCAGCATAATTCTCCTCCCTTGCCAGTAGCCCCTTAGTAATACAAATCTGCCATTATCTTTTTTTTCCTCTTTTAACAATATTGGAGCTCATCTAGCAATTAATATGTCCCAGATATTCCACTGAATAACCATAATGAAATCTTTTCTTTATCAAATTCACATGGTCAGTTATTTCAAAATGTGTCTCCTGTAGCATAGCTATTTGCACTCTACATTTTTAACATAGTTCACTATTCTTCCTTTTTGTATACACCTGTGAGACCATTCATATTCACAGATAATATGGAAAGTCTTGCCATTATGATAAAAAGTTATTATTCCCACTTGTGTGTATAATAGTTTTTTAAATGCCTACTTTCAGCTTTTGTGATACATGCATACACTAATATTTGACAGGTTCTTGTCATACCTATTTGAACCCATGTCACAAGACTTTCTGTGGAAATGAAAAGCCTCAAACAAAAAACAAACACCCCCCAGAAACTATTAGCTTAATACAAACACAAAAAACTATGTACACCTTCAAATAATAAAGTTTAACCCTCTTAATAGGAGCATGTCATTGATGTTTGTAAGAACATTAGGCACAGGGGAAAAGGATGGAAATGGGTAACTGAAAGTAAAACAGTTTTTGTTCTTAACACTATTTTTATAAAATAGGACATATACTGCATATTATAAAGTAAAGCTTTTTCAGTTTTTTTGTGTGCAATAGGGATACTATTGAACAGTACCAGCTCTAGAATGTTCTGTGTTGGTTTAGCTATGTCAGATAGTTTATCATGTTGGCAATGGCTAAAACAGGCATTATGGGGGTGAACAAAGTTTTACCAATATCTGAATGCCTACAGAGAAAAGGTTCCAACCATTTCTAAAAAAAAGCATTGTGGTTTGTTGACCGTATCTTCCCAGGCTGACAAATACTGTACCCACCAAAAACCAAGCCTAATGTTATATTGCACATACAATGAAGAACAAATGAAGGGCAGGCAGGAAGATTTATAGTGATGAGAGTTTATTAGCAGGGTGTAAGAATTACACTGGCTGCAGTATATATTTCACAGAAAGCAGTTAGACAAAACATACAGAATACTATCGAAGAAATTATAGCTTTTCATCGATGTGATGTGTTGGTAGCACACCACAGAAAAATAAGGAAAATGTCTCCGGAGGGCCAAGATATCACAGAATACTGTCAGAGGGTAGAGACGCAAAGAAATGTATATATGCATGTATGCACTTAAATTTATTGATATAATGAAAATAAAAATCTAATAGATTATACATATTTTTCACTGAAATATCGTTCCTGGGCAGGATCAGATAGAAGTTATCAACTGACAGAATAATGCAACATGGTTTGAACCATGCACCTATACAAATTAAGTTTTGTGATAAATATTGATATTTTCCAGTAGCTGTTCTGAAAAGTATGATATTTAATAACTGAGTGGATCAAACTTCATGTGAAATGTTATTATATTAGAACCTAAGCAGTAAAGAGCTTGCAAACAAATGGGATGATTGTAAAACGAAGATTAGAAATGTTGTCACAATGAAATTAAATAAGATAAGGAATAACAGCATCCACAGTGCTTAAAAAAGTAAGGGATTTATAAGACAAAATGAGGGGGGGCACAACAGAATGAAAAATAACTGAAAAAGCTAGAAAGTCTATGCAAGACTACTTAGAAAATGTGAATAAATACTGAACAATGTGCAAGGAAGAGTGTCTCAAACACTATTCATAAGTAACTATTAGGCATGCGGTCTAGAAATCTCTGAGGAGCCAAAATACTGTCTGGTTAAGTGACTTGATCAGGTCAGACTGGCAAACAAAGCTTGAGGGAATCAAACCCAGGACCATAGGAAGCAGTATGTTAACATCTGACGATGTCTTGTGCCTTGGTCTCAGCATGTAGAATTATACTGGTGACCATTCCTACATACCAGTTCTACTACCCTTTTACGGTTGCTCACAGCACAGATGTCCTGCAGTTCTCCCTGTCACACAGCAGTTTTGCCATTCTTCCCTGTGAAGAAATCAAAGTTTTATATCTCCAGCAGTGAATTCCTATTTCTGACTTACTCATCTTAACATACATAGTTTTTACCATCCTAAAATGGGCCTAGTAAAGTGGAGATTAAGCTAATGAAGGGAATTTAGTGTGACCTCCTCTGAACTGCTAGCATAAGACACTGTGATACTATACCAAATATTGTTAGCATGATCATCCCCGCCCATCCCTGGACTAACGGGACATTTAAACACTATTTTCAAGTATGGAGCCTCTGAAGTCCATACGTTAGTGATGTTTGCTAGCACACCTCTGCTGTTACACAATGTGCATCACATGATGTCTAAAAGCGAGGCCATGGACATAGGGATACCATTTTTCTCCTTGCAAAATTCAACAGAACAGACTTGGCCTCTTCGGGTGTTGGTTTAAGCAGAGCTCTTCTCTTCTCTGGTGTGAGTGGAAAAGCAAACTTTTCTATATCTGCTTCACAAGGATCATCAAAAGCACCTGCTATGACATTATAATGGCCCATTGTATAAAGTGGATACCTAGCATCAAAAAGTACAGGCATTACTACAGCAATGTATGGAAGTGGCATCCTTCTCTTTTTCAGCAGTAGCAAGCAGAGGTTAGGAAGACAGAGAGCCATCCTTTTAATGTAAGTACTATATACTTGTATTTTTTTTTTTGTCAACTGCCTGTTTCCTTGCCTTCTTTTAACAGGTTCACCTAACTTTCTCTTACAGTAGCCAAGAAGCAAGAGTTCAATAGGGAAGTCTGTTTTCAGAACAGATAAAAGTCCCCCCTGGCAGCAGGATAACACACACTATGTCCATCACTGCCTCGCAGAACTGCACATCCTTCTGTAACATACATCTGTACTAACATATTTTATTTTTTCTCCTTTTTGTTTCTATCATAATTCTACAGTTTCAGCTGTGGTGTAGGTTGAGGAGTAGGTGGCAGGCACCTGAGTCTGTGCCAGATGACAAATTGTGCTGCGTCATCATCAGTCATCAGCCTTGCTCATTCACAGGTCCCCAATCCTTCTCCCCTGAGGGAGGTGAGTGGTCTCTGCCTCCTCATTCCTCAATCAGCCCATTATGCTGTCTGATAGCAGAATCATGATCACCTAGTTAATAATCAGTGTTCCCTCCCCTTATGCCATGGAGGTGGCTACCCAATTGGATTTTTACTGGGGTCTCTGATGTCCTCCCACATACCGAAGGCATGCTAGCAAGTGAGATGGAGATATCCTAAATTGTGTGTTTGTCGAATGTATATCTTGTAATGGACTAGCATGTCATCCAGGATAAATGCTCTGCCTTGCCCCACTAGTTGCACGGTTAGACTCTTGGCTTTTCCATAAGCTTAACAGGACAAAAAAATAAACAGGAACTAGTGATGAAAAGTACTTAAAAACAAGCATTTATAAACAAAATAAAAAAATCACAGAAAAAAGATCAAGCTTACCATCATATCTTCTGTATAAATTGGTTCTTGACTGCGAGTCAGAGCCAGAGAACGCGAAGAGATGACATTGCTTTCTCCATCAGACAACTTCCCTGTGCAAGTAATCTCAGACAGCCTGTATGGACAAAAATGTAGATGTGTAATCTGTAATCAGAGTAAAGCAAGCTGGCTAAGCTAGTGTGCTTATCCTAGCATCCAGATTAACATCCCATGATCCTCGCAATACTTCTTATAATTGCCTCTCCCCTGTCTCTCACTAGTTTTACTGACCCCCACCCCCAAAATCCACATTTTTACAATTTTTTTCAGTGACTGCATTCTAAAAGATACAAAGGAAACTAATTATGGAAGATCAAACAAAGTAGGTGCTATGGTACTGAAATCTGTACAGTCCAAAGTCACTTCTAATTATGTATGTAACACAAGCAGTTCTTCTTATGGGCTGGACGACAGACGTCAAAACTAAAAAGATTAGAAAAACAAGCAATTCTACTACTGCACTGTGCTGAACAAGTCAACAATACCAAAAAGAGAATGGAGTTCATTTATGCAAGGTCATGGTCACACCAAAAGGGAAATAATGTTGATGTATGCAATCAGTACTTACTGTAAGAGGAGATGTTTGAGGATAGCTTTATTCACTTTCTTTTGTCTGGTTTCCCCAAACAGAATTGCTTTTTCAGAGTAGTGACATATTCCCTGCAAGAAATCAGGGTTGGTCTCATGCTCTGCATTGGTAATAACATTCTCTTTGATTCTTTAAGTTTCCATTTCCCAAAGGGAATGGCGTTTGTAGTAGTTAGGTAGCTATACTATTGTAAGCTATAGATATGTGAATTAACTAAACAATAAATTCATGAAGTTTGTGAATTAATAAAACAATAAATATTTAAATTTCAGCATTACCTTGGCCTGTTCCTCATAGGAAGATGAAGCTCTGACATTAGCCCTAGCTCCTGGGGATAATAAAAGAATGGTATATTGTCAGCTTGCTTGTCTCTTGGGGAGATGAAGCTGCTTTGTTTTACTGTTGCCACTCTCTCTCTCTTAGTGTAGTCTGGGAGGGGCTACAGCACTCCCCATTAAACATTTGGGAATGCCTAGCAGACATCTTTGAGATTCCACATTTCCATCACTACAGGTCAGTTTGTGGGGACAGCATCGGGGTAAGTGCTAAATTAAAACAAAATAATTTTTCTCCTTGGCACTAGTATGATGCTGAACAGGAATGTCGCATTCTTCTCTCCTGCCTAGAACACTGGATTAGGTACAGGGGAAACTAATGGCTTCAGGTGTCTGGATATTAAGGATGGGCAGTAGGTACTGCTGTGAACATATAAGAAGACAGCAAAAATATTAAGAAAATGACGTGTATTAACTTCCTAACAGGAAAAAATCTGAATCAAAAACACATCAGCAGTGTGATACTCAACAAAAATAATATAAATCACCTTATTATAATACCTAGTTATGTCTTTCGGCTTTTCCCAGTTAGGGGTTACCACAGCTGAACTCCAGTCCTTTTATGATTGGCAGCAGATTTTTACAGTGCCGAGGTGCCAGCCCAACACCCAACCTTCAACGAAGGCACACCCATTCACGCACGCACCTACCTGCATGTCTTTAAACATCACTTGACCGTGGGGAGGACATGCATACTTCACACATAAGGCACTCCAGCCGAGAATCGAACCGGAGAACCCCTTGCTGTGAGGCGACAATGCTAATCGCTGCACCACCGTGGCCACCTTATTATAATAACTACATTTCACTAAACATCAACCATGAAATTTTAAAGAAAAGAAATATAAAATGAATCAACATGCTATTACATATGAAAAAAGAAAAGTATTTTTCTTGCATAAACAGCAGAAAGAACACTAGTGTCCATCAAACATCTTATAAAATTAGTGCAGGGTATAAACATCTATGATTTTTTTGTATATTTTTATATAAAATATTCTCCTCGTGCACTCCACATTCCTTAATAGCCAAAAACCTCAACATTTCACTTTACTGATCTCCATTTTTCTGGATATAATTTCTGTATATCCCTTATATTCTCTACATTTACACTTAAGGCCTGTATTTTGCTTAGGTATACTTTACTACTTGAATACTATCAAAAAACCCTCAATATTTTCAACAAACTAGGGAGGTTTTTATTTGAGTTTGACTCTCTAAAATAGCATCCACAAACAAAGAGTTTGAGTTCCATTCTTCATCTTTGGTATCCCTGTATCACCGAGCTCCTCATCATCTCTGCTAATGGCTTTAAATATAATGCAAATAATGTAGACATAGGACAACTCAGACTAATAACTCTTGATACATGTGAGCATGAAACATGAATTATATTGTTTATTCTCTGCGTGGCTTGGGAGTGCCTTCTGTGTGGAGTCTGCATGTCCTCCCTGCGGTTGGGTAACGTTAGAAAGATGTGCGTGCACAAATGGGCATGCCTTCGTTGAAGGTTGGCCGTCGAGCTGGCACCTCAGCGTTTCGTAAAAATCTACTGCCAATCATTAGCGGACCAGAGTTCCGCTGTGGCGACCCCTTAATGCGAAAAAGCCGAAAGACAAACAACAACAACCATCAAGTACAAAAAATGGATTCATTCATATTAGATAGTGCAGACTTAATAAATAAGCTAAAAGATGGGCAAATGGGAGGAAGGTGTTATGTGGCTATCCTGTAATGTGACCCCATGAAGGCTGTGAAGCCAAGGAGCTAGATATTTTTTTTGATATGCTAAACAATAAAGTTACATTTTTAAGTTAATCGGGACAACTGTTGTCTGTGAAAATTTGATTTTGTCATTGCTCTAGCTTTATGTATGCATGATTTAGGATGCAGATTGGTAAGTGAATCACCTGATTCATGTTTGCCTTGGAGGCCAATTTGGGAAGAAAAGGAGAACTCAAACGGAGGGACACTATGTCCTTGTGGAAGACGAAATAAGGTACTGTTGAAGAGACAGCATGCAGCTGTAAGATTTTTTCACAGAAGTGATGGCTTCTGGAAATAAAGTTTTCTATGAAAAATACTTCAACTATGCTGTAGATGCTGGCCCAAATGGGGGATTTGCCAAGGTTTCTAGTAAAAAAACTGAGGTCCCAAGATGGGAATGGTTCTCAAATTAGTGATCTAAGAAGAAAAACTAATTTGAAGAAGGCCTTGTAAACTTTATATAATGCCAGCAGACAGACTCTTCAGCAACCTGGAAATTAGAAACATCTGCTAACTGAACTTTTATAGTGGAGAAGCTGAAGCTAAAGCTGAACCCTGTATCAAACGTGGTAGAAAGAAACATCATCAGGGAAAGAAACAGAAAAGGGGCCAATGTCTTTGGAAGATTCCCAAATGATGAAGAATCTCCACTTAGCAGAATTCAACCTGCAGATGGAATCCTTCTGGAAAGCAGACAATTTATTCTGCATCTGAAGAAAGGGTTGGCTTGTTGGCCATCAATGGAAATGGAGAAACCATGTGGTTAGTTTGAAGATGTGAAGGTCTGGGTGAGGCTTACTAGATGAGTGGGAAAGAAGATAGTCTCTGGGATCCAATATCCATATTATATCCATATCCAGTTCCTGAAATAAGGCCTGAGAAAGGGAAACCAAACCTGCCTGGGTCAGAATAGAGCACTGAGGTTCAAGGATGCCTTGCATTTGTTTGCCTTCTACAATAACCTGGGAATAAACATACAGTAGCCCAGGATGCCATTACTCAACCAGAGCATCTCTCGGGGATTGTCCTTCTTCAGGGATCATGGCAAAGGACTTGTTGCACTTGGTACTGGATGGGGAAGTAAAAAGATCACAGCAAGGAGGGCCCTAGCAGTTGAATATCTCCTGTGACAGTGTTCGATTGAGAGACCAGTTATGCAGACAGTATTATTAACCCGCTGAGCCTGTCATCAATGCAACTGAGACACCTGGGGGTGTGCCTTGCCACCAGAAAATAATATAAGGCCATTGCCTATTGTCAAATCTACACACTGCTTCTTGGCATAGAGGATATGGCTTGGTCCCCTCTTGTTTGCCGATTTGGTCAACCACTGTCATGTTGTCCGTTTGAAAAGAAATCACCCTCAGAGGATAGTTCTGAATTTCTTGCAATGCTAGTTGGACTGCTCTCATCTCCAGGATATTAATGTGAAGACTGGCCTCTTCTTTCTGGACTCCATAAACCTTGGACTATCCTCCCTTTGTAATACTCACCCCAAGGAGAAGGCATCAGCCGTCACTATCATTGTTAGTGGATGTAGAACAAACCGTATGCCAGAATGAATTTATGGGGAATCTAGCCACCACTGTAACTGCTGTTTGCAAAGACTGGTTATGATGATAGGAGATGACAAGGGTTGGTAAAAGCTAACACCATAAGCATTTAGGGGTTACTGGAGAACTCTCATATGAAAGTGAACAAACTGTACCATTAGAACAGACAAAGCTATCAGTCCAAAGACTTTGAGGACCAAGACAGCTACGGGAAAAGTGGACAGAAGAATGGTCTGGACAGCTTTTTTTCAACTTCTGAATTCTGTCTGAAAGAAGAGACAATATGAACGTAGTCATGTCTAACAGCATAATTTATGCTGAATGAAGGAATGACTTCTGTTAGTTTACTGAAGTGCCCAAGAACAGACTGACAGACCTTTAGCGAGTAGTTCCTGACTGTGATTAAGGAGTCCATTTGTTGGGGAAGCTAGTTGCCAGTTGTCTATATAGGGAAAATGTTTGATTCCCTGAAGGTGTAGTTGAGCTGCTATGACTGCCATGTACTTAGTAAAAACCTGGAGAGGTGGGACGAGTCTAAATTGAAAGTGACTGGTTCAAAGGTGGAAGCAAAGATATTCCGGAGAAACCTTGGCTATTCTGATGTGGAGGTAGATGTCCTGGAGAACAACAGGGCACACAGAGTCATCTACCCGGAGAAACAGGTGGCATGGACATTTGAATGCGAGTGCATGTATGTGATAGACATGGAAGAACAACCTTGGAAGGGATAGCCACCTGGTGGTGTGAACACTGGCTCTAGATGATTGTCACCATTGAAGTGATTCCTCAGCCACAATACAAAAATGGGAAAAAGGTGTTGTGGGGCATGGGTGGATGGATGGAAAGATGGATGGATTAATCATTAGTTTGTTTTAAAGGTTCTCAAAGGCTTTACATATCCAGCAATCTTCAGATAAGTGATCCCCCAAAGCACATCACACATACATTATGGGTACCTTGGGGTGGGATTGTCTCCCCACATTTTTGACACTTTTTGAATCTTTTCTTACTTTCTTTATCTTTATCCATGGCTCACTAAGAGCACAAACAATAATGTAGTGACTAAGGACTATTAAATACTTAAACAGTGCCTACAAAAAAGTATTAGCAAGTATCTACAGAAATTTAAAAGTATATGTTTTATTTATTTATGTAGCTTCCAAAAAGAGGAAATGGCAGAAGGGGCTCAATGATTAAAAGAGAAAGGAGGAGTTAAGGTAGAAAACAGGATAAAAGACTTAAAAATTAGTCTGAAATAATTTAACTTAGTCTAAAGTAAGTTTAAGTAGGTACAGAGATACTTCAAAAAATTATACATTATCTCAAGGAGAAGCATTTAGCTGTGGAAGAGTATCAATCCATGTCTGTCCAACACAGTAGCAAACAAGATCTGAGGTAATCTTTTTTATAAACACCTTTACTGAATTATCACTTGTGACATAGGCACATTTACACCTATATAAAAGTAATCAAACTGTATTAACAAGTTAAAATTAACAAACAATACGTTTCACATATACTGCTATATATAGGTTCATAGGTAGGTACTAGGCTATCGGTCCAAGGGCCTACGTAAGCCTAGCCAACAAGGTTCCCTGGCTTATGCCACCCAAGAAAGTTATTTTCCTGTGCCACTGTCGAGCAGAGACACAGAAGTGATCCCCGGGGTGTATTTCCTATTTCCCATCCACTCATCAAGATTTTTCTTGAAGAGTGCTAATGAAGAACTTTGCTTGACATAGATGGGTAGCCTGTTCCAGAGTATGGGAAGTCTCTGGGACAGGAATCTATCCCTCCAGCATGTCCTGTTTATTGTGGTGACAAGGTTTAGGTCCCTAGAGTATGTAAATCGGAGGGATTGGGATTTCTTTAGGTGTAGCATATCCAACAGCTCTGGGTTTGACATAGCTTTATATGTTAAGCAGAGATCACCTCGGAGTAGGTGATATGCCATGGAGTAAAGCTGGAGTTTTTTGAGACGGTCAGTGTAGGGCATTTGTTTGAGGCCAGTAATCCTCTTTGTGAGGTACTTCTGTGGCCTTTCCAGCTTGCTGCAGATGTCTTGTGAAGTACATTCCAAAAGGGGCATTGTACTCTATAACAGGTCTAATGAGTGTCGAGCAGAGAGGAACAATGACCTCTTTTTTCCTGGATGAGAACCCTTTTATGATGAGGTGTGCCATGTAGAAGGACTTCCTGACTACTGTGGCGATGTGACTATCAAAGGAGAGACTACTGTCCAGCTGGGTCCCAAGGTCTCTTATCACACATTCAGTGTTAAGTAGATTGCTGCCTATGTGGTAATTCATGGGTACAGAGTTTTTACCAAAGGGGATGACACTGCACTTTTTGCATTGAGCTTGAGGCCATGGCTCTGACACCAGGCATCTGTCTCAGCGAGGCCCTTCTGTAGGATGTCCACATCATTTGGGGACTTGACTATGGCTCCTAGTTTGCAGTCATCTGTGAACTTCGTTAGCCAGAGGTCTTCTGTGTTAGCCTGTACTTCAGAGAAGTAGATACCAAATAGGAGAGGTTCCAGGACGGAACCCTGTGGTACTCCACTTGTCACTGCTTTGAGGTCAGATTTGGAGTTTTCAACTTTTACAGTGTGGGTTCTCTCAGTGAGCCAGTTGGCATCCCATCTTGTGACATAGGGATTTATACCTAGTTTAGTGAGTTTAGCTAGAATTCCAGAATGGGGTATGGTGTCGGAAGCCTTGGCGAGGTCAAGATAAGCTGTGTGAACCACCTTACCCTCATCTACAGCTTTGGTGACTACCTCAAAGTCGTCGATCAGGTTCAGGAGGAATGATCTGCCTTTCACAAACCCGAACTGGGTGGGATCCAGAGTTTGGAGGTTACCAATGTCTTTGCTTATGAGTTCCATGATGATACATTTCACGGTCTTGCAGACCAGGCACATCAGGCTAATAGATCGATAGTTCCTGGGATCAGTGGTGGCTCCCCATTTGTGGAGTGGGATAAAGTACAGTTTTGTACCTACCATAAATGTAGAGGTTCGAGTGTTCACACTACTGCAGTCATTACACTTGGGTTATCCTGCCGTCAGGCGGTCCCGCAGTCGGCCAGAGTTCCAAAGTCTTGGTCCGGCGTCGGTTGCTGTCGCTTCTTCTCTGACGTCAGTGCGCCAGGGGTATATAAGATGCATCCGACGCCACTTTCTTCAGTTTTTCTTGCCCCAGATGTCAGGTGCCCCCAAGTACGTAGGCAATACATATTGCTAATAAAACATATATATAAAAAGAAAACAATACCTTCAGTTACAAGCAAATACACCACAAAGGTTGTATAGGATAGAAAGGTATAGATAAGTCCAGCTAGGACAGAGGGGATGGAGGGAGGGTAACCTGGACTGCAGCAGTGTGAACACTCGAACATCTACATTTATGGTAGGTACAAAACTGTACTATGTTCATAGTGTTACACTGCTGCAGTCATTACACTTGGGTAGAATCCCAAAGCTGAGGTTGGGTGGCTTGTCTATAAAGAGTTAGGTTTGGTTATGAGGCCCTGCAGAACTGCAGTGGCAAATCCTGCTCTGGATTTAGAGTAAAGAGGCAAGTGGTAATCCTTGGTAAAGGCGCACTGAACTCCAAGTTGCAGCCTCCAAAATTTCCTTGGTTGGTACTCCTCTGAGAAAGGCTGTTGAGGTGGCTGTTGCTCTGGCAGAATGTGGCCTAATGTTATTAGGGACAGATTTCCCATGCTGTGAGTAGCAGTAACGAATACAGTGTCCTATCCATTTGGAGATCGTCTGCTTTGAAATAGCCTTGCCCTGTGATCCTGCAGCATATGCTACAAACAGTTGCTCAGTTTTCCTGAAAGCTTTTGTTTTCTCCAAGTAGAAGCGTAGCTGCCTGTGTATGTCCAAAGAGTGCAGAATATTCTCCCCTTTATTCTGGGGGTTTGGATAAAAAGTTGGCAAATAGATGGTTTGGTTAAGAGCCACACTAGATACCACCTTTGGCATAAAGGTAGGGTTTGTCCTTAAAGAAACCCTGTCCTGATGAAAAATTATAAAAGGTTCCACTGCCATTAATGCCTGTAGCTCTGAGACTCTTCGTGCTGAAGTTACTGCCAGGAGCAGAGCTGTTTTCCATGATAAAAATTTTAGATCGGCTGTATTGGCTGGCTCAAAAGGAGGCAGGGTCAGTTTTTCCAAAACAAAATTGAGGTCCCAAGTTGGTGTTGGTGCTCTCCGGGGCGGTCTTATGTTTTTAGCCGCTCTGAGGTACTGCTTTAGCAAGGGATGAGAGAATAAAGGAGGATCCGTGTTGTAATGTGCTGAAATGGCAGAGGCATGGATCTTAATTGATGAGAAGGATAGGCCTTTGTCCAGCATCTCAGTTAAGTATTGCAAAATCTGAGGAATGTTTGGGACAAGAGGATCAAGGTTTTGAGCCTGGTTCCAGAAACAGAATCTCTTCCATTTTTCTGAGTAAGATTTCCTGGTGCTAGGCCTCCTGGCCTCCAAAATGACATCCATAACAGCTTTAGAGAGAGGTGTTGCCTGTTTGACTAATGAATCTGACATGCAGCCAGGTTTAGAGTTTTGAGCTGAGCGTGCAGGATCTGATTGTTTTGTTGAGTCAGAAGGTGTGGAAATTGAGGCAAAATCCATGGTGGGCCTTGATCTAAGTTCTTTAAGATTGGGTACCAGTGCTGGCATGGCCAGTCTAGAGCAATCAGGATCATCTGTGTTTTTTCTTGTCTGGCTTTTAGGAGTACCTACGAAAGGAGAGGCAGTGGTGGGAAGGCATAAACTTTTAGGCTTTTCCAGCTGAACGAGAGAGCATTCACTTTCCATGCTTGTGTGTGATAAGTCCTTGTGCAGAATTTTTGTAGTTGGCAATTCAGTGGGGAGGCAAAAAGATCTATGTCTGGGCATCCCCATTTTTGCGTTACCATGCTGAAGATTTGTGGATTCAGTTGCCATTCGTGAGGGTCCATGATATTTCTGCTTAGATCATCTGCCAGAGTATTTTTCTTTCCTGGCAGGAATTGTGCTTGCAGATGAACTTGATAAGTTAGAGCTGTGTTCCACAAGGTCATATGGCTTGCCTGCATAGGGGGTACGAATGAGTGTCCCCTTGCTTGTTTATGTACCACATTACTGTGGTGTTGTCTGTCTTTAATAATAAATGTCCTGGATGCAGAAGGTCCTTGAAAACTGTTAGGGCATTTTGAACAGCCAACATCTCTTTTTGATTGATGTGAAGATGCATTTGGTCTGTGATCCACTTGCCCTGAATACATTTTCCTGCCATGTGTGCTCCCCAGGCATAGTCCGAAGCATCTGTTGTTAGTGTCTGCCTGTCTGTGGGTAGAGTGAAAGGCTGACCCTTGTTGAGGTGACATGCCTGTGCCCACCATCGAAACTCCTGTTGTAGGCAGGAAATTATTGGTATTACTGCTTCTAAGCTGTGAGAGTGCTGAGTCCAAACACTTTTTAGGTACCATTGTAATTTCCTCATATGCAGTCTGGCATATGGAATTAGTAGTATGCAGGATGCCATGAATCCCAGGGCCTGCAGAATTTTTCTTGCAGGGAGATGGGACTTTTTTGCCATAAGTTGAAAATATTGAGTCAGTTGTCCTTGTTTGTCTGGCGTGAGATAAGCCATTTGGGCCGTTGTATTTAAGCTGGCACCCAGGAGTATTATCTGTTGTGAGGGCACTAGTTTTGCCTTTTTTTTGTTTACTGTGTACCCTAGAGAAATTAGCAACCTTTTTACAAACGCCAGATGCTTTAGAAGAATGTCCATTGTCTCTGCTTGAATGAAGCAGTCGTCCAGGTATGGATATATTTGAATTCCTTTTTGTCTGCAAAATGCCATTACTGGTGCCAGGCACTTTGTAAAGACCCCGGGTGCAGTAGATAAGCCAAAGGGCAGTGCAGAGAATTGGTAGTGCATTGTACCAGCTTTGAATCTGAGGTATCTTCTGCAATTTTGCTTGATAGGGACATGCAGGTATGCCTCTTTGAGGTCCAGAGTAACAAGCCAAGCCTTCTTGCCCAGCATGGGAAGAAGATGCTGTAGTGTCAACAAGTATTTAGAGTTGAAAGGTCTAGTATGGGTCTCTAGGCTTTGTCCTTTCTGGGGACCAGGAAGAGTCTTGAGTAAAATCCTTGTCCTTGTTCCTGCTGTGGTACTTTTTGAATAGCTCTCATGTCCATGAGGGCTATCATCTGTTTTTGAGCCTCTGCCCATTGATTTTGTGGCAGATTTGGCATTCCTTTTAGCCTTGGTAAAGTGTGAAAGTGGAACCTGTAACCTTGAGACACAATATTCAGAACCCATTTGTCCTGGGCGATTGTTTGCCAATTTTGATAAAAAAGTGCTATTTTCCCCCTAAGGGTGCTGCCAAAAAGGAAGTGCTTGGTGTACGAAGGGGGAAGTCATTGGGACTGTTTCCTGTATGGTTGAGATTTGTCCTCACCTCCTTTTGGGGTACCCCACTGTCATTCGCAAATTGTAGTTTAGAGAAGGCTTTTTTTGTAAACAGTTTTATTGGTCAGTTGACTAATTTTATTCTGCGATAGTAGACTATATGTACTTTAGAAATTTTAGTGATTTGCAGAATACTCATTCCTCTTTGATTGGTTGCGAGACAATACTAGTTCTACTGTTACTATATGGTCCGGAAAAAGCCTTGACTAGTTTTAAACAGCATGAGATCAATGTAAGTCTAGCTAGTCAAGAAAGAGGTAGGTAGGTGACTTGCTGGTTTTAAATAACTTTGTATGTACTGTGCTTCCCTGAGGCGTGTTAGTGTTTAGTTATGGCTTATGAACTATGTCAGCAAATATCACTGTGAATGGGATGCTGCTAGCTACACTGCTAAGAACAGCCTTCTGCGGGATACTATTAGAAATGTAATTTAAATGTACTGGTTTAGCAGTACCCTATTCTATGTATGAGAAGATAGCTTGACTGTTACTACAGCAATGCTGTTTAATATGTTTGAGTTTAGATGTGCTTATGCAGTATACGGCATGTGTTATATGCACTACAACCGAAAACTGTCTTCATGATGTATGTTTGTAGATGGTTTTATCTTTTGTGAAACATGAGAGTATTTTGTATATATTTTCTAAAGTGGTGAGATTATTCTGCACTTTGAGGGGTGTTGATGTTTAAACCTTTGCAAATGGTCTATTTGTAACCCTGGATACATGTTTAATTGATTGATTGTCTTAATGTTCCCGCCAAAATGTTTTTACTCTATTTAAATAAGCGTCTATTGTATTAGAAATGTGATTATCTGAGGAAGCATAGCTCCGCTATGCGAAAGCGCTTATTCACTGTATTTTAATTTACTGTGTTTTATCCTATTAAATACTTTGCAACATTTCCAACGGAGACTATTTTTGTGGTGACTCCTTTACGTTTTTGATTCTGATTATCCTGGTTACATTGTCGGAAGGAGTCTTTGAGTTCCAGAAAACAGTTCTGTTATTTTATTGTCCTGCATTGGTGTGCTGTTCCTGGTTCTACACATGGATTCGGTTGATATCGAGTTGGACTTCAGACCAGAGATGAGGGAGGTCATGCTACCGGCATGGGAATCGCTTTTACATCGGGATACCAACCCTTTATTGACTCTGGATATATCTAATCAGTCCGCTCCGGCAAGTGCCACTAACAACAGCGAGGTACTATCTGAATTTAATGTTTTAAGCAGAACTTTTCAAGATGATTTGTTTAAACTACAGAGGTATGCCTGGCAGCGCCTACATCTTGAGGCATGCCTCCACTTTAAAGTCATACCTCGCGGCATGCGAGTATTTTGCATGCCGACGTATGGGGACAGCCACCCAACGCTATTACGAAAGTGGCAAGACCTAAATATAGGTCTAGGTTTCAGTTATATCAAACTGTTACTGGACTATTTTGCTCCGTTGGAGACGGAGCTTAGAAGTAAAGTCGACTCACAGCAGCGTCATTTTAATGACTCATACAATACAGCCTACTTCCAGCAGAGGCTAGACAATATTCGCTCACAAGTGCATTTATTCAGTGAAAGACTCAGGCAAGTGAAACAGAGAAAACTCATTAGAGACTCTAATGATTTTGCTAATGGTCAGATATTTGTATGGCCTAGAACTACTCGTTCTCCAACTGTGACAAACAACGGGGTATCTTTACAGACTACCTCCATTCAATCCACTACAGCAGAAGCCAATGTCACACACCTTGTTTCTAATGATAGTTCTCAGTTTAGTGTTACTCCAGCTACATCAGCACAGGATAGTAGTCCTGTGAGTGGGAATCTTGTCAGCCATACACCCCTTCCCAACCAACAAGCTGACCAAGTCCATAAGGCTTCTGGAGCCAGACCAAAAGACACAGCTAGTACATCTAATCTTTTTTTACCTTTTCCCGTCAAACAACAGACGGCATGGAGAGGCCGCTCCAACAGCAGGGGGCCCCGCAAGAGGAAGGGGTCAGAAGAAAAGTATGGCCAGACGAGGAAACAAAGGAACTGAATGACTTAGTTTGTAACCTTTCTGACATTTCTTTGTCGGAATCTGCAGTTTCACTTCTCAACAAGGGTTTAAATTTTATACCCTCTCAACTTAGTAGTTTGAATGAGACTTTAATAGACCTTAGACTATTTTGTCGCAATCTAGCTCTAAAATTGTTTTTTAAAGATAATTCTGCTATAAAAACTGAAGCTGTTAAACAATTTTTCAAACGTAAGAGTAACTACATGCCACCTATCCCACATGATGTGGAATGTTTCTGTAAACTATGTGAGAAGGATATTTATGAATACTTCGCTAGCAATCAGAAAAGATGTAAATTCTTTAACTTGACAGAATCAGAACAGCGATCACTTAAACAACTGAAAAGTGATCCTGCCATAACCATCAAACCTGCAGATAAAGGTGGGGCGGTGGTTTTACTTAACACTGCTGAATATGATACCACCATGACATGTATGCTAGCGGATACTAACACGTACTCTGTAGTATCTAAGACCTTTGTTGATAACTTAGTGAAAAGAATACAAGCAGATTTATATGATCTGTTACTTTGTGGACAAATCAGCTGTGAAATATATGAATACTTTATGATTGAATACCCTACATTACCAGTCATAAAAGGTTTGCCCAAGATTCATAAAAATGTTACTCCCGTACCCATGAGGCCAATAGTGGCAAGTGAGCGCTGGTGCACTTACACTATATCTTCCTTCCTAGAATGCATGCTGAGACCGATTGTGAATGACATCCCTAATATATTATCTGACTCCTACCAGCTGATTGAGTCTTTGAGAGATTTTAGACTTGACAAAGATGCATCTAATTACCTTCTGGTAACTATGGATGTGGTCAGTCTTTTTACAAGCATACCCAATGAACTAGGACAACAAGCTATTAGTGAGTTGCTGCATAGTAGGTCTCAATACACAAATAATAGACAGACACTGATTAATTACTTACTTGAGCTAGTACTTAACAATAATGTCTTTCTGTTTAAAGATAACATCTACTTACAAAAGTGGGGGGTTGCCATGGGCACCCCCTGCGCCAACAGCTATGCAAATTTGGTGGTTTTTGAATGGGAAAGTAATCATCTATTTAAACACACCCAGTTTAGTAATGTCAAACTCTACAAGAGGTTTGTAGACGATGTACTTTTCATCTGGGAAGGTAGTCATAGTGAATGTGTCAAGTTTGTTAGAGATGTAGAATCTATGAGCTCTTTTCTCAAGTTCACTGTTGAAACCTCGAGCTCAGAAGTCAATTTTTTAGATCTAACTCTAAAGCTCAATACAGGCAGTAACATCAGTACAACACTCTACAGAAAACCCACATGGAAGAACTCTCTCCTCAGGTTTGAAAGCATGCACCCTAGACATACTTTCTCAGGTATTGTAACTAGTCAGTTGAACAGATTATCTAGGGTATGTACCGATGAATCTGATTGTTTGAGAGAAGTAACCTTTCTAGAGCAACTCCTTAGAGATAGAGGCTACAATAACAAATTGTTAAGAGACTGTAGACAGAAGGTATTAGGTATACCCTCCAAAACACATATTTCTGAATACAATCCATGTGGATCATCACACAGTAGTAATAGAAGACATGATAATTCAGGTATTGTGTCTTTTACACTGAAATACACGAGTGATGTTTTCAATATTCAGAACCTAATCAAGAAAAACTGGAATATTTTAAATATGGATCCAGACACCACACAGATAGCTGGTAACCGTCCGACCTTCAGTTACAGGAACTGCAGTAATCTCAAACAAATACTATGTATAGATAAGTACAACCCCATCAGTAATGTTATGACATCCAATAAGAGAGGTACATTTCCCTGTGGGAGATGCCATATGTGTTCCCACATCTCCACGGACCAAACTTTTGAACATCCTCATGGTTTATATGTGTTCCATCCGAAACACTTCTATAACTGCAATACTACAAATTTGGTATATTTGGCCACATGTGCATGTTGTCCCGCGTTCTACGTGGGACTTACAAAAAGGAGACTTAGGGATAGATTATACAACCATCTCTATGATATAAGGAAAAGAAATGACCAAAATGCACTTGCGAAACATATCATTGAATATGATTCTCATCACTTCACATTTAAGGTGCTGCAAGTGTTGAGGGGGAATCCTAGAGGAGGAGATGCTGTGAATAATCTAGCATGCTTGGAGTTGAAATGGATACTCATATTGAAAGCTCAATCTGCCCCCGGATTAAATCAGTTTTTGTCTTTAAAACCCATCCTGAATAGTAGACCCCTATAAATTTTGCAACTGAGCCTTTAGGAATTGTGATTGAACAATTTCATATGTTAGGTACTATAGTGTTTCATATTACTGTCATCTCCATCACATTCACATTGACACAACCTGCACTGACAGCATGAGCATAAGGCTCATGGTCCTAGAGAATTAGTTTTAGTGATATTAGTTTTTATTTATGTTTATGTTTTCATATAAGGTTGGCTGTTTATATTCTATGGCCTTATTGAATTCATTATTTTATAATGTCTTTATTACCTATATTTATATTTCAATATTTCCATTTGGATTATCTGTGGTTTATTATTTTATTCTATTATTTTATGTTCATTTACTCTGAAGTATGTTTTAGAAATCTATTTGCTCATAAGATATTTCAGTAGGACCTACATCCTAGGACGATGGCCATCCATGAAAGGTCTAATCATATGTGATTTTACATTGGGCAAGGAATATAACACGCTGAGAGAGTCGCCACTAGTTCCAATAGTGGACATGCTGCTGTGAGTAAGAACACTTCTTTTTCCGCAGTTACATCTAATTAGCTAAGATGTTCCCTAGAGGGTTTCTAGTTTATTTGGTCTTTTGTTTCTTCTTTTCTCTCTCCTATCCTATTTCCTTTCACATTTGTCTAGAATTGTATAGTTGTTCAGCAAGATGTTAAACATTATATTTTATGGTTTCAGTTAGTTTCAGGTACTACTTTAATAAACCTCGTTGTGGATGGGCTGCTGCTCGCTGTATTGTTAGGACTAACCTTCCGTTAGACACTATCAGAATCGTAAATCAAATGCATTAGTTTAGCAATACCCCATTCTATGAATGGGAAGACAACTTGAATGTTATTTCAGTATTGCTGTACAATATGGCTGTACTGAGACGTTATTATGCAGTTCATGCTGCGTGTCATATGTATTACAACTGCTTAGCAAACCGTCTTCTTAGTATTTGTAAGTAGATGGTTTAACGTTTCTTCAAACGATGATAATATTTTGCATTCTTCAAAGCAGTAAGAATATTCTTTATGTTGAGGAATGTTGGTGTTTCATAACTGTGCTTAATTCGCTGTATATAGTTTAATGTTGCTATATTCAATTTTTATGTTATGTTTTGTTGCCGCTGATCTTACATAAGTTGTAGATGTCATGTTGCCATTTGATGTTTGGTATTGGAGAAAGATTGGGGGCATTGTTTTTGTATCACGTTCTGGTGAGTTGTGCCATGCTTTGAACGGATAGCAGAGATAAGCCTCCGTGACTTACCATTTTTAGTGCTGTGTGTTACTATCTTTCGCAAATTGTAGTTTAGAGAAGGCTTTTTTTGTAAACAGTTTTATTGGTCAGTTGACTAATTTTATTCTGCGATAGTAGACTATATGTACTTTAGAAATTTTAGTGATTTGCAGAATACTCATTCCTCTTTGATTGGTTGCGAGACAATACTAGTTCTACTGTTACTATATGGTCCGGAAAAAGCCTTGACTAGTTTTAAACAGCATGAGATCAATGTAAGTCTAACTAGTCAAGAAAGAGGTAGGTAGGTGACTTGCTGGTTTTAAATAACTTTGTATGTACTGTGCTTCCCTGAGGCGTGTTAGTGTTTAGTTATGGCTTATGAACTATGTCAGCAAATATCACTGTGAATGGGATGCTGCTAGCTACACCGCTAAGAACAGCCTTCTGCGGGATACTATTAGAAATGTAATTTAAATGTACTGGTTTAGCAGTACCCTATTCTATGTATGAGAAGATAGCTTGACTGTTACTACAGCAATGCTGTTTAATATGTTTGAGTTTAGATGTGCTTATGCAGTATACGGCATGTGTTATATGCACTACAACCAAAAACTGTCTTCATGATGTATGTTTGTAGATGGTTTTATCTTTTGGGAAACATGAGAGTATTTTGTATATATTTTCTAAAGTGGTGAGATTATTCTGCACTTTGAGGGGTGTTGATGTTTAAACCTTTGCAAATGGTCTATTTGTAACCCTGGATACATGTTTAATTGATTGATTGTCTTAATGTTCCCGCCAAAATGTTTTTACTCTATTTAAATAAGCGTCTATTGTATTAGAAATGTGATTATCTGAGGAAGCATAGCTCCGCTATGCGAAAGCGCTTATTCACTGTATTTTAATTTACTGTGTTTTATCCTATTAAATACTTTGCAACATTTCCAACGGAGACTATTTTTGTGGTGACTCCTTCACGTTTTTGATTCTAAGTATTTAGAGTTGAAAGGTCTAGTATGGGTCTCTAGGCTTTGTCCTTTCTGGGGACCAGGAAGAGTCTTGAGTAAAATCCTTGTCCTTGTTCCTGCTGTGGTACTTTTTGAATAGCTCTCATGTCCATGAGGGCTATCATCTGTTTTTGAGCCTCTGCCCATTGATTTTGTGGCAGATTTGGCATTCCTTTTAGCCTTGGTAAAGTGTGAAAGTGGAACCTGTAACCTTGAGACACAATATTCAGAACCCATTTGTCCTGGGCGATTGTTTGCCAATTTTGATAAAAAAGTGCTATTTTCCCCCTAAGGGTGCTGCCAAAAAGGAAGTGCTTGGTGTACGAAGGGGGAAGTCATTGGGACTGTTTCCTGTATGGTTGAGATTTGTCCTCACCTCCTTTTGGGGTACCCCACTGTCATTGACCCTGAGGTTGAGATCTGCCTCTTGGGCGTCTGTATCTGCCTCTCTGTGGCCTGTCTGACACTGGAAAGGACCAATTTTGTGTAGGCCAATTTCTGCTAAATCGAGGTGGCTGTACCTGTAAGAAATCTTTGACTGTTTGCATAGATTTAGCTTTATCCTCCATTTTCTTTAACACCTCTTCTGCTTTAACACCAAATAATGTATCATGTTGTAAAGGAGCATCCAATAATTTTGCCTTAACATGATCAGGTAAACTCTGTTCTTTTAACCAAGCATGTCTTCAAATCACAGAACCTGTAACTGCGGCTCTACAAAAGTCCTCTAAAGAATCAAAACCACATTGCAGAGTATGTTTTCCCACCTGTTGAACTGCATGCAATAAATCCTGCATGTCTTTATAGTCAGGAGCTTGTAAGCATTTTCTGTTTTAACTGAGCCATTAAATATTGTTGGTACTTAAGCATGTGAAACTGGCAATTTAAAGCCCTTACTGCTAAAGTTGCAGAAGTGTAAACTTTCTTCCCCCATCTATCCAATGCTCTAGAATCTCTGTCAGAGGGGACTGGATTTTTTGCAATGGAAGCCTTAACCCCTTTGGGACCCTGGGAAATGGTTTCTGGGTCAGCAGAAGGGTTTTATAAAGAAACTTGTGAGAGTCAAGGGGACTCTATTGTACCTATCTGGTTTGGCTGGTGCAGGGGGAAAAGAATCAGGAGATAAGCTGGATTCAGAGAACACATCATCCACAATATCTAAAACAGGTGGAATAGCAAGAGGCCTGTGCTGAGGCAATAAAAGGAAGTCACTGAGCCTTTTCTTGGATTCTGAATAATCCTGACTTTCCCAATGAAATGTTCCCTCATGGTATGTAAAGTTTCCCCAAAAGAGTAATCCTCAGGAGGAGAGGCTGAAGGGATAGATTCTTCAGCATCAGAGTCCTCATAGGGGGGTAGAGAGTATCCCTGGTCTGAAGAGGAATCAGAGGAAATGGAAACCTGATCAGAGGAATCATAGTCTGTATCCTGCCTAGGCCTTTTCTCAGGAGGAGGATGGGAACCCCTGATTAGAGTAATGAGGTCTTCGGCCATTTTGAGCATCTGTTTCTTAGGCATGGAGGACTGTCCAGGAGAATGCTGTAGTCGCTTCTTTGTCTTTAATGGTGTTTTTGTCTTGGCTGGTGCTTTAATGGTAAGATGTGAAGGTCTGAAAACACCCTCAGAAGCCGGGGATTAGTTTCCGTAGGCCCAATACCTTGAGTTTCCAGAGGCCTAGCTGTCTCCACGTGGGAGTCGGAGGCGGCCTGTGGCTCTGAGGTAACGGGTGTCAGGGGCTGCGAAAGCACCTCACTGAGAACCGGCGACTGGCCTAGAAGAGGTTTTGTCATCGGTTTTGGACCTCGGATGCCTGTCTTTATCCTTGTCCTTGCGTTTTTTATGAATTGCGGTCATCGGTTGTTCCGATGGCATTGTATAATTGAACCTTCGGCCAAAGTAGTGCAAAGCAAAATCAAAACGTCGCTTTATAGTGCGTTTGTTAAATCGGCACAAAACCGACAGCTACTGACATTGTGATCAGGGCCTAGGCATGGAATACAGTAAGAGTGGAAGTCCTTATGAGGTATTTGCTTCCCACAAGAAATACAATTATTAACTTTTTCTGACATCGGTCTGAGGCAAGAAAAAGTTTCAACGGGTACTTAGCTTTATTGAAGACTTCGGATCTGAAATTTGACTTTGAAAATCTCAGGAGTCGGCCGACCGGCACTTGCGAACTGCTTTTGCTTCGGGCACCGCGCGGCAAGAAAGACTGAAGAAAATGGTGTCGGATGCATCTTATATACCCCTGGTGCACTGACGTCAGGGAAGAAGCGACAGAAACCGATGCTGGACCAAGACTTTGGAACTCTGGCTGACTGCAGGACCGCCTGACGGCAGGATAACCCAAGTGTAATGACTGTAGCAGTGTAACACGATGAACATCTGCTGCTGTGTGCCATTCAGTGGGCACAAAGCCTGATGTGAGGCTATTATTGAACATGGTGCTTAATTGGGGAGCCAGTTCGCTCTGAAGTTCATGTAAAACGCAGCCTGGGATGTTGTCCGGTCCCATGGATGCTGTGTTTTTGGCTTTAGAGAGTGCAGCTTTTACCTGCGTAGTTGTGATTACAGGGACTCTGCATTCTTCCTGTATAGATATGGAAAGTGGAATGGAATGGAATATCATAAAACCTAAGCAACATTACATAAATTATTCTATTCCTGACCCTTTTTTTTAACAAGAAACATCTTTATTAAACCATCACTTAATGACATAAACAATCATACATTTACATAAATGAAAACAAACCACAACGACACAATCCTAGTTGTAAGAATTTTACATCACAAACCATACTGGAATACTGCCAGTTGCAAACATTATACATTACTCATAATCTACCCAATCATTTTCTGTCAAACATTACACATCTCATTTAAATCCTGTCTTCTTTTAAATCTCATTCCTCCCTTGTATGCATTTTTCTCACAATTCCCATTTTTCCCTATCTAGTTTGCTCCTACCTTTTTCGCCCAGACTTTTTCCATTAGTATAAGTCCTTTTTTTTTTTTGTTACAGCAATGGAGAACGCAAGATCTCTGTTGCTTTTTAGAAAGTGGCTCACTATGTTAAAGGAGTTTAACATAGTGAAACAGCTTTAAAAAAAGCAACGGAGAAAGGAAGATCTCCGTTGCATTTTTTAAAGCTGTCTCGCTATGTTAAACTCCTTTAACATAGCGAGACACTATCTAAAAAGCAATGGAGATCTTGCTTTCTCCATTGCTTCCACACACAGCTCTGATGTACTGCGTAAGCATACACATGCTCAGTACATCAAAACTGCTGCAGAAAACCAGACAGCTGTGGAAGGGCAGCAAGGAGGCATTATACAATGCCATTATTTAAGAAAAGTATTTTTTTTCTTAAATAATGTCATTGTATAATAGCAATAACTCACTTCTGGGTGTGGGTGATGCTGGATTTACCCACGGATATCTTTGTTTGGGCACTCGGGCTTCGCCCTCGTGACCGAACCATACCAACCGTGGGTAAATCCAGCATTACTCACACCCAGGCATGGGTCATTGCTTAAATAAAACACTTTCTTTTCTTAATAGTACTGCATTTGTAGTGCATGGTTTTCTTTGCATGCTATTTTAAGTGTAATGGGGGATTGCAAACAGGTATTGTTTTTCTTTTTCTCCCTTCTTCTCTTTCTTCTTGTACAGTTTTGAGAAATATAGGCAGTGCAATGATAAAAAAAAAGGAGCCTGTGTAAAAAGGCATGACAAAGTTAAAATTAATGTGTTTTTTTCATTCTTGAATGGGGAAATACTGGATTAAGGGTCTTAGATTGATTAGTTTTAAGAGATTGTAAGTAAATGAAAATTTATGAGCCTTTTTTTCCTAGCAAATGTATGTATACTAAATAGCATTTCTGCAGCCGGTCATCGTGTCTCCATGTAAACAATCAGATAAAGAGAAATTGGAGACAGTCCGATGGAAGGGGATTGGCTGAGGGAAAAGAAAAAAAAGAAGAGAGAAACTGGCTAGGACATAATGTTCTCTGAAAACAATCAGGGCTTTTGTGAGAGCTTTAAATATAATACAAAACCAATTAGACTTGAAATAAAGTTTTCTCAGTTTTTTTTAAATGCAATGGGGATACTAATATAAACAAGTGCTTTTGTTATTTTTTCTCCCTTCTTCTTCTCTTTTTTTTATTCAGTTTTAAGAAATGCAGGCACTGCAATGAAAAAAAAAGAGGAAGACAAGGGGGAGTGACGAAGGGTCTGTTTAAGAGAGTATGACAAATGAAAAATCATTGTGATTTTTCCTATGCTTGCATATGGAAATGACTGGGTTTATTACAACGCACATAAATGAAAAAAAATATTGAATAATACAAGGCATTTTTCTGTACATAAGGTACCCTTAGCAGTTTTGTGTCTGGTATGCATGTTACTAGAAGACAATTTGATAGAGAGAAATGGCCTGGGGAAAGTATTTACTGAAAGCATTCAAGTGTTTTCTCAGCTGGGAGAGCCATAAACAAAAACAAATAGCATTTACTAATAGTACAGGCTGTACCATGCATCTTACCATGACTAACTTTGCTTTCTGATTAACTCTAGTCTGTCTGTGTGGCTACCAACTTAGTGCTTTTATTCTTATTAGGAAGCAAAAATTTCAATATTTGAATATGTACATAGTTTTGTGTATTACGATTCAGTTAATAAGTTGGGGGTGCTGGTAGGGTTTGTTCTGTTTGAGGGCTTTCAAAAAAAACAAAAAATTATTTAAGATGTAGCACAGGAGTAAATGGATATGACAAGAAACAACTGTGCAAAAGACCAACCTGCTGAACAGTATATGCATCCATTATAAAAGTTGGAACTAGACGTTTAACAAAAAAACAGTTATACATAAAACGTGGTAATAATAGTAATGTCTTTCAATCTGAGTGGTCTTACAGATAAATATAAAAAAGAAAGAGTAGTAAACTATATTACAAAATGTAGAGTGCAAATACCTATGCTACAGGAGACATGCCTGGAAAGAACTGAACATGTGAATTTGATAAAGAAAGGTTTTCAGGATGGTCATTCAGAAGAGGAAAAAATAATAATGGAAGATACATAGTACTAAGGGGTTACTGGCTAGGGTGGAGGATTACATTGGCATGCATTTACCTTCCACCTAAAACTGCTACAATGGAACTTAAGAAAATTCTGGCAGAAATAACCAGCGTTCAGCAAGGAATATTACTTAAAGATGGAGACTGGAATTTGGTTTGCAACAGTGAAGATGTGTCAGGGGTCCTAGAATATGGAACATATACCAAAGGAGGGTAGTTTTTGAAAAAATGTATGAAAATGTTTGACATGGAAGATGTAAATTCAGTACTAGGAATTCAGAGTGAATTTACATATTATTCACAGAGATACAAAAACTGGGCTAGGCTAGACAGATTTTAAATGTCACAGGAACGTGCTTTTAATTGAAGGTCATAAAATGCATCCAATAACTACTTCAGATCATGTGCCAGTAATAACTAAAATAAAAATGCAAGGTAATGAAATAAAAATGAGACACTGGCGCTTTCCCATCTATCGGTTGAAAAGAGAGGAATTTAAGGAATGGGTTTTGGAATTAATTCAGGAGCTACAAGAAGATAGAATTTTCTTCTGAAAATATAGCTAAGGAGTAGGATAAAATTAAAGTGGAGTTTAAAGCTAGGGTGGAAATAAATAAAGGGAGATATGGTTAAGAAGTAACGAGAATTATTTAGAGGGACTGACAAATGTTAAAGCATTACAAAATAGGGGGAATCCCTCAGAACAAGAAAAGGAGCAACTTAAGAATGCTAAAGAGAAAATAATGGTTTACCTCAATAGTATGCATGAGTTTAGAAAGCTTGCTGTTAAGCAACTGTTTTTTCATAATAATTCTATAGCACAAAAACTTTTATCAAAATGACTCAGACAACAGAAATTGGAAAGGGCTGTCACCAAGCTTAGGGAGCCTGTAACAACGAAGATAACAAGAGATCCTGTTGAAGTATTAGAAATATTTCGGACATTTTATGAAAGTTTGTATAAATCAGAGAAATATGAAAATCAAGAAAAGGTACAAATGGAAATGTTTATGGAAGAATTAAATGTGCCACGGTTACAGGTAGATGAGGTTCAATTACTAACAGGATAGGAAGAGATGAGATAAAAATAGCTATGTATAACCAATCTACAGGAAAGTCCCCAGGAATAGATGGTATCCTGTGGAAGTTTGGAAGCTAGGAGGGAAAACACTGATAAAGATCTGGTAACAGTAAAACCTGAAGAGGGTAAAGATCCATTGGATCCAGCTTCACAAAGGCCCATTTCAATACTAAACCATGTTTATGTCTATAATGGCTAAAAGAATAGCCAAACTGATACCAAAATTTATAGATATGGATTAGTGCAGTTTTGTGGAAGGGGAGGCAAACATTTGACAATATTAACCGAATAGTGATGATCCAGAGGGTAGCAGAATGTTAGAAAATACCATTTTTATTGGTGGGTCTTGATGCAGAGAAAGCATCTGACAGAGTAGACTGGGACTTCATGAACAGGGGTAATGGAAGCATTTGCTTTCCCTGATACAAGTATAAGGTTGATTAGATGTATACATGAGGGATCGAAGGCGAAAATTTAAGTGGGTGGGGTCCTCTCTGATAATTTCTGCTAGAGGAGAGGAACTTGGCAGGGTTCTCTACTTTCCCCTTTGTTGTTTGCAAAGAAAATATGGGACTCAGAAATTCAAGGATATAATTGGTATGGTAATCAGGAAAAGCTGGCTCTGTTTTTCAGATGATATTATTTTAAACATGACAAAACCATAAAGGGACATTACAGTGTTGTGAAAGATTTTAAGACAGTTTCAAATTTTCTTGGAATACAAAATTAATGATGCTAAAACAAAGGCAATAGCAGTAAATTATGTACCCACACATGAAATGGTCCAACAACATCCATATTTATGGGGACATTATAAAATGAAGTATTTAGGAGTAGGGATTAGAATTTACTCTGTTGTGGCAGCTAAGGATATGTATGAAGAAACTAAACAGAAGACAATACAAAAATTGAGAAACTGGAAGCTTTGTTATATGGATATGGATACTAAGATACAAGCCATTACAATGTTTTTAGTCCCTTTAGTCTTGTACACAGATCAGGCATATTTTTTTTTTACCAGAGGAGAAGATGTGGATAGCAATTAAAAAAAGAGTTGAAGGATTTTATCTGGGAGGGGAAGACAGCAAGGGTCAAGTGGGATAAGATGATACTTCCAATGGAACAAGGCGGACTAGGATTACCCAATTTGAGGGAGTATTACAGAGCAACATATTTATTTTATTTACTTATTTATTTTACATTTGTTGACCGGGCTAGTCTAACTGGATATATGTCCATTTTCAGTACAGGCCCGGGAAGATAAGCTCCAATAACCAGAAAATAGCAACATTCATACATTGGATAGTAAGACTACAGATGCGAATTGTTACATATAGTATTGTACTGTACAATAATTAGTAAGACCAGGGCTGGAAGTAGTTACATATAGCATTGTACTGTGGTTATTAACAAGTTTAAAGAAAGAAACAAGTAGATGTTTGTAGGGATATGTCTATACAGTTGCTAAGTGAGTTTATACTGTGTAGAGCTTCCCTGTAAAGACTAAATCAAGACAGACTTGAGTAGCTTACAGACTATATTTTCTGAGGTTCATGAAGGAAGATAAACTGAAAACAGCAGTAGTGAGATAAGCACGCAGAGAACATAGCAGGATAGGAATTAGTCTGGGTTAGTGCAAGAGCATAGCCAGTCAGAATTAAGGTAAAGTTTAAGTTGCTTGTTGAAAAGTAGTGTTGAGGGAAGAGTTGAGAGTTCACTAGGAAGCAAGTTCCAAGTTTTCCCCACGGTGTTGGAAAACCGTGAGTCTCCTGCCTTATTGTGGGACTTATGAATGACTACTATTGACTTTGTTGCAGAGCATAGGGTTGTAAGATTTTTGTAGGGGGTGATAAGGCTAGTGAGTATTGGAGTATTGCTAGAATGAAGAAGGATCTTGCGGGCAATAATAAGTTGTTGAAACTGAAGCTGACTATAAAGTTCCAGCCAACCTACCTGTTTTAGATTGTGACAATGGTGTGTTCGAAATGGGGCGCCTGTGGCAAATCTGGCAATACTGTTAAAGGAAATTGCCAGTTTGTTGAGGTTAGTTTTCAATAGATTGGTATAAATGGGTAAGGCACAGAAGAGGGTGGAGATGAGTGTGAGCAATAGTAGTTCTAGCTGTCGGAGTAAGGAAGGGTTTAATCTTATAGAGGGAGCCTAGTTTTCTATGTACTGTTTTTATTGTAGAGTTAATGTGTGTGTCAAAGTTAAGGTTCTGGTCAATTGTAACTCCTAAGAGTTTTGTGGTTGGGTCAGGAGATATGACTGTACAATTATTTGAAGAAATTGTGAAGTTTATTGGGGGTGACTTTTGAGTTGGAGTGAAGAGTAATAGTTTTGTTTTTTGGGGGCTCAGGAGGAGGCAGCACCGTAGGAACCAGTTTTCCACTTTACTGAATAATTTTTGGGTAAGGGAGTGGAGTTTGGGTACAGAAGTAGCGGAGCATATCAATGTCGAGTCATCTGCATACTGTATGCAGGTAGCTTGCGGAATATTTTCATTAAGATCATTGATAAATATTGAGAATAGGAGAGGCCAAGAATAGATCCTTGAGGGATGCCAAGGGTAACAGGGAGATTTGTGGATAGATTGTTGTCCCAGAGCACAACCTGTTGCCTACTTTCTAGGTGGGACTTTAACAAACGTAGTGCTTGTGTGTTAAGGGAGAGGGGTTTACGTAAGTTTAAAAGTAGCTGATGGTTAACCATGCTGAAGGCTTCTGAGAGGTCAATAAACATTGCTGAAGTTAGAGTATTGTTAATACGATTGTTGATGATACAGTCAGAGAAGGATAAGAGGGCTGTGGTGGTGCTATAGAATGGTGTAAAGCCGTGCTGACAGCTAGCTAGTAAATTATTTTGGAGTAGGTGATCTAGTAGTTGTCTGCGTATGCATTTTTCCATGATTTTTGCTAAAGGAGAGAGTAAGGCTATTGGCCGATAGTTTGAGAGTTCTGTCGAGTTACCACCCTTGTGTACTGGGATAATATGGGAAATTTTCCAGATAGAAGGGATGGTTCCTTCTGTAATGGTTCTGTTAATTAGGATGGAAATGGGATATGCTACAACTTTGGCAGCTAGTTGCAGATATTCACCTGGGAGATGATCAGCTGAGGGGGTGCATGGTTTGAGTTTATTTAGTAGGGTGCAGATGAGGGATGTTGGGGTAGGTTGTAAATGAAATGAGGGAGGTAAGCTAGTTGTGGTGGAAGGCAGGTTTGTGCTGACAGGGGGTAGGGAATTAGCTAGAGATTGGACAGCTTCGGTAAAGAAAGTATTAAAGGCATTTGCAATGAGTTTGGGATTGTCATGGGTGGTGCCAGATGGGGTAGGTGTTTTGGAGTGTCCTGGATGGAGGAGTCTATTGATTTCTGTCCAGAACATTTGAGGTTTATTTTGGTGAGCAATCTGAAGTTGAGAGTAGAAGTTTTTTTTGTCAAGGAGTATTAATCTTTTAGTAGCATTTCTCATCTGTCTAAATGCTTGATGGTCTGTTGTTTTTTTTTTTGAAGATCTCCATTTGGCCCAGATTTTGTTTCTCTGTAGGATTTTGTGCTTAGTGTCTTTTGATAGCCATGGTGCAGTTTTAGTCCTATTTCTGATTGAGCAAATAGGGGCATGGTAGTCCAGGATTTGTAGGAATTTGGTGTTGAAGTATAACACTGCTTCCTCTAGTTGGAGGTGTTTTAGGGGTGTCCAGTTGCATGCCTTAAGTTCAGTTTGGAAGCTTTCTAGGTTAAAATGTCTGTTAGTCCAGGTAGTTCTATATAAGGTAGGGTTGGGAATATTGATCTTTTGCCTAATTATATAGGTCAGTGAGTGATCACTGATGTCATCAGGAAGGGTACCTGCTTTATATGCAAGGGGAAGACTATTTATCAGAATCCAGTCTAAGGTGCTTTCTTTATTATTAGGTTTGTGGATTCTGGTAGTGTGGTAATAGTTTGGGAGAAACCATATAGGTTGATGTGAATGGTAGGGTTGTCTGAAGTACAGTGGTTCCAATCTACAGTAAAGTCGCCCAGGACTATGGTTTCTTCAGGGAAGGAAGTAGAAATCCAGCTAAGGATATTTTCGAGGGTGCCACTGTTATTACCAGGAGGAAGGTAGGAGCATATTATGTAGATGGATTTGGAGGTACTGATCTGGAGTTTAGAAATAAGGATTTTGGCGTCACTGGATAAAAGGAGATGTGCATCTACTGAAGTAACTATTAACCCTGATTTGTACAGTATTGCTACCCCTCCACCCTTTTTGGTTTTGCAGTCTAATCTCAAGATGTTGTATCCTGGTGGGGTGATTTCATTGTCTAGGGTTGTCGGTTTGAGCCAAGTTTCTGTTAGGCATAGGATATCGAATGAATGAACTTCTAAGAGAGCATTGAAGGCTGGCAATTTTATTGTTTAAGCTCTGTATGTTAAGATGGGCTATAAAGAGTGAGTTAGGAGTTCTCATGGGGTGCATAAAGTGGAAGGAAGTGATCTAAGGGGGACTGTGGTGTCTTTGTTGTTAGGGCCAGGGTTGGGGTGCATGTCACCATGTAGTAACAGGTGTTGTTTAAGTGTATGTGTGAGTTGAAGGAATTTACAGAGTATGTTAGAAGCTTTTCTAGCTTGGAGATGGGTAATGTGGGATAGTCTATGGTACCAAGGTAGTAGGTACATGGATGTAGGTATTATGTCTATGTGGTCTAGGGTGGTTGCTTCAGTTGGTAATGAAGTTTGTTTAATGGGGTGGTGAAATGTAGTATAGGTGAGGTGTTCGTAGGTGGTTAGGATATAGGATATAGATAGAAAAGGTAGGAGTGCATATAAGGGTAATATTTAGTGTGTCTAGACATGGGTACTATGGGTATTGTAAGAGGAAAAAAGGATTATGTTTCTAAAAGGGTGGTAGTGATTTGTAAAGATCAGGTTAGGAGAGAGGTTTCAGGTAGTATGGTAGTCCTGTAGTGAGTAACATGGACTAAGTGGATAGGTACTAGTCTAATGAGTAATAATATGTGATTGGAAGTACAGGGATGGGGTGTGGCTAATCGAGGTGTAAGGGTAAGCGCACTGGGGTTGGGTGAGATTTGGGGGTAGGGCAGGGGAGCGGAGTGAGCCGTAGGCAAACGGAGAGGGGTCAAACACAGACCACGGCTCTGCGGAGTCAATCAATGAGCCCGGTCAACACACAAAGGGTAAATGCAAGGCATTTTGATTTAAGGCTCTTATACATAGCACAAGCAGAATACTATAATTCAAAGTGGAAAGGAATGATAAAGATACAGGGAGGAAGCTCAAGATATGAGGAGAGGTTGGGATTTTGGATGCAGACTCTTATGGAGAATAACAAAAATCACAGAGTATTACATTCATAAAATAGCAGGGAGTATTCTAAAAACTGAACCAGCACAAGAATGGAGAAAAGAGATTCTGCTGATAGCGATGACTGTGGTTAATGATACAGATAATAGGCAAGAGGGGGCTGGAATTTATTAGAGAAAACTGGCAAATCAACCAAGTTATTGGGAGCAAATAATTAGAAAGGGAAAGGTAACAGAATGGGAAGAAGCCAAAAATGTATTTGGACTGCAGGTTAAAGACTGCCTTCCCTATCAAGGATTGATATCAGAGTATAGGCAAAGAGAAAGAAATGTGGGGGGGTCCTAAATGAAAGACCAGCACTGGTTGAGTGTTTATGAAGAACAGAAGCTGCAGTTAAAAAAGGAATAATTAATAAAGCATATAAAATACTGCATGATAATTATAAGAATCAATCAGAGGAGCTTAGAAAGGATTGGGAAGAGAGACTGGATGAGCAATTCACAAAGAGACAATGGGGGATATATGTTTATCTCCCAAATATGCAACAAAGTCTAGAAGATTAAAGATCTTTGCCTGGAAGTGTTTACATAGGTATTTTTATACCCCAAGTAAACTCCAAAGAATTTTTCCTCAGGAGGACAGCAAATGTTGGAGGTGTGACAGGCAAGAAAGATGTGACTGGGAGCATATTTTTTTAGGAATGTAATGAGCTAGCAGACTTTAGGGATTCAATGCAGATCGCTCTGTCAGAGATGCTGGGTGAGCAAAGTGAATCGACTGGGGAGATGATTTTTTTGAGCAATGATACAGAATAGGAATTGCCTGGACATAGTAAAGCCTTGCTGAGTCTAATTATGGTGGCTGCCAAAAAAGCAATTACTAGAAAATGGAAATCAAAGTCTAGACCAACTTTACTGGAAGTAGTAAAACAATTGGAATTGGGATCTTTAGAAAAGGGAAGGAACAAACTACATAGGAAAAATGGGAATTGTGGGAACAATATATGTAGAGAAGGAACAAGGTTTAAGAGGCAGGATTTGAATGAGACATATATATTGCTTAAATGACAATGACTGGATAGATTTTAAGTGATGTATAATGTTTGCAACTATTGCAACTACAGTTTTTAAATGGTGTCTGTGATGCATACTGTTTGCAACTAAAGTGTTGTAATTTTGTTTGCTTTTCATTTATATAAATGTAAGATTGCCTATGTCATATGTGATAATTTAAGAAAGATGTTCATTGGAAAAAAATATCCCCCTCATTTGTTTCTCTATGCTTGACATTTTACATTATCGCAGAACACTCTACATGTCCTCCGTACTAAAATCTGATTCCAATTCCCAATTATAGATCTATGGTAAATATATTATGCCATAGTGAGGCCCTATGACAGCTATAGCTTTCTCTAGAATCTGGCCTGGCTGGAATACTTAATGTCATTACTGAAAGTGCCTGCCCATATGAATGATACTTAGATATTGCCCTTTTCATCTTCCAGTTTTCCCATTATATCAAATGATAACACTTTCACTGTCAACATTACAGCCCCTCTTCTCCTGGCTGTGGCATATGCAGACCCTGCCTGTAATGTATAGCCTCTCCTATCTAATCATGCAACTTCACTGTGGTTAAAAAGGGATGACAATGCACTTTTTGGCATTGAGCTTGAGGCCATGGCTTTGACACCAGGCATCTGTCTCAGTGAGGCCCTTTTGTAGGATGTTCACATCATTAGGAGTTTTGATTATGGCTCCTAGTTTGCAGTCATCTGCGAACTTTGTTAGCCAAAGACCTTCGGTGTTAGCCTGTACTTCAGAGAAGTAGATACCAAACAGGAGAGGACCCAGGACTGAACCCTTTGGTACTCCACTTGTCACTGGTCTGAAGTTGGATTTAGAGTCTGCTACTTTCACAGTGTGGGTTCTTGTCAGTGAGCCAGTTGGCAACCCATATTGTGACATAGGGATTTATACCTAGTTTAGTGAGCTTATAATTCCAGAGTGGGGGATGGTGTCGAAAGCCTTGGCGAGATCTAGATAGGCTGTGTGAATCACCTTACCCTCATCTACGGCTTTGGTGACTATTTCAAAGTCTGTCAGGTTTAGGAGACAGAGTTTGGAGATTACCAATGTCATTGTTTATAAGTTCCATGAGGATACGTTCCATAGTCTTGCAGACCAGGCTCGCCAGGCTAATGGGGCGGTAGTTCCCGGGGGTCCGTGGTGGCTCCCCCTTTTTGGAGTGGGATAACTGTTGCTGTGCGCCATTCAGTGGGCACAAAGCCTGAGGTGATGCTATCACTGAACATGGTACTTAGGTGGGGTGCCAGTTCGTTCTGTAGTTCATATAGAACACAGCCTGGGATCTTGTCAAGTCTCATGGATGCTGTGTTCTTGGCTTTGGAGAGTGTGTTTTTTACCTGTGCTGCCATGATTACAGGAACACTGCATTCTTCTGGTATAGAGATGGGCCCTTTAGGGGGTGAGAGAAGGGTAAAGTTAGCACTGAACCTATCTTCCAGGATGTTGGCAATATCAGTAGGTTCTGTGTATTTAGTGCCATTGTGCTGTAACTCAGAGCAGATCTGAGTGTTGCCATTGAGATTCTTGACATAGCTATAGAATGCTTTGTGGTTGTCTTTAGAATCAGTGGCAATTTTGTTTTCGTAACTAGCTTTGGAGGATTTTATGAGGGATCTCAGTTTCTTACTGAGGCTGACCAGGGAGTTCCTCCAGTCATGGGATTTTACTCCTTTTTGTAACAGTTTCTTTCTTCTGTTGTAGAATTTGTTTATGACGGGACCACCAGATTGGCTTCCTTTTTTGGAGGATAGCATCTTGGTTCTGTACTCGTGTAAGTGCTTATAAAGTGCATTTGTACAGGATTCAGCAGTTGTACCTCTTATTGTCTGTCTGCATGGGTGTCGTGAAGTTTGCCACTTCTGTCTTAAGTGTGAAGTTGGCTTTGGAGAAATTTTTTACGGTGGTTTCCCTAATGGGGGTGGGGGTGGGATGTGGATGTCTAGGGTGATTAGCTTGTGGTCTGGCCAATGAGGAACTGACCTCTGGTGTGGAATACTGGTTGCTCATGTTGGTAATGACCAGGTCTAGGATATTGCTGCCCCTGGTGGGGGTGTGGATAAGTTGATCAAAGGCATTGGAATTGGTACAGGAATAGTTTTCTCAGTTAATGGTGGGGTAGTTGAAATCCCCATTATTAGGGTGTTAGGTTGTACCCTAATATTTTCCAGTGTATCAAGAAATGAGGAATGGGAATCCTGGGGCATGGTGGGGGATCTGTAGCAAGCTACAACTTGGATTGCTGTCTTGCCCAGAGTTAGCTGCACTTGGATAATCTCGGATGCATTATGCTGAGCAACTAGCTTGGAGGTGTAGATATTCTTAATGAATATGGACACGCCTCCACCTTTAGTGTTTCGGTCCAGGTTAGGTGGCCGAAAGGTGTGGTATGAATTATAGCCTGGTAATGCAGGGGTGCTCTCTGGAGCCTTGAACCAGGTCTCTGTCACTGCACAGATGTCGATGTTCTCCATTTTAAGGAGTGCCTCGAGTTAGTACATTTTGAGGTTTAGACTTCTAGCACTGAGTAGCATTACCCTCAGATTTTGCTTGTTTGTACCTGTTACAGTGGTGAATTTGTCATTTGAACCTTGCCTAAAAAAGGCACTATAGGGATGACAAGAGCCTTAGCCAATATCCAGAATCCCAAGGGCGATAGGTGCAGGCCATCTCTGGCAAAGCATTGTGGTTTGTTGATCATGTCATCCCAGGCAGACAGATACTGGATCCCCTTAGAATGCCACCAGAAGTTTAGCCAATTGTTGAAGTTAATAATTTTGCCCTTGTACTGTGGCATCATTCTGGGTGATGGCAGGATACTACTCAGGGCTAGGGTTATACCTGCCTGGGCTACAAGATCAGACAGCTCCTCCATGTCTCTTTTCATGTAGTCCAGGGAAGTACGTCTCAGGTCATTCACAACAACATGGACAATGACAGAGTCATATTTGTGCTTGTTGTGGAGTGACCTGAGTGCGTGCGTTATGTGGTGGATCCTGGCACCTGACAGGCAGCTGACAGTAACTTTCTCCTTGTTTAGCCTGGTGAGTGGAACATCAGTGTGCCTGACTTTAGAGTCACCTATGACTAGAGTGTTGGGTATGTTGTTATGCCTTATGGACTGTGGTTGAGTGGCACACTGAGTTTGTGGGCTATGTGTCATTTGGGTTGTGTTGGGGGGTGGAGGTTGCTTGCGTTTCTGCTTTGGAGGTCCCTGTTGCTTGGGTAGATTTTTATTGACAGCCTCCACGAATGTAGGTGTGTGTTTTGGTGGTGAAGGTTTTGAGGGACTATGTGATGAGTGTGGTCTGGTACAAGTGTTTACCTTCTCCTCTTGACTATCTAGTCCAGTCTTGGGTGAAGAGAGCTTTGCTTCCAGTTTGGCTATATAAGTGCATTTCTCACAGTTTGTAGTGTTGAGTGGTAGGAGGAGAGGGTTGTCTGTGTACATGAGGCAACTGCTGCATTGCCCCAAGATGCCCAGATTCATCAGGTAGACAAGAGAAAACACCAGGAGCTGACCCTTAGTCATGCCTGGATAGGTGCTTATTTATTAAGTATTAAAAACTGTTTTCCTCTAGATGACTTATTAAGTATTAAAAATTGTTTTCCTCTAGATGAGTGAGGAAAGTTGAGTGCTGTAGTAATTTGTAGCTTATTTAGTGCTTACAATGAGTTCTGGACAAGTGCTGAGCTCAAAGAAACCAATTTGAGTGCTGAAACTAAAACACTGGCTAGTTTTAAGAAGCAAAATTAAGCTAGACGGCTTCTCTCCAACACAGAATGGCTTGGGGGTTCAGAAGCTTACAAACAGTCCTGGATACAGCAAATCTGTATCTGGACTAAACGACTTACAGGAAAGGCAGGAAACAAGCATAGAAAATTTTTTTTTTTTTGTAAAGTGGAAAGGAGAAATGAGGAGCAGAAACTAAGTGGGTTGGCCTTCTCAAATGTTCTCCCTGGATTAGGCAGAATGAAGTAATGACACTAGACTGGGAGGAGTGCCCCAGATCAAATTTACAGTAGGGGCAGGCAACTGCAAAGCCACCAGGTATAAGAACAGGATACCAATAGGGAGGGAGGATATGAAACAAAAATCAGAACAAACAAACCCAACCAGATGCTTAACAATTGTAGAAAATGTCTAGTTAATACCTCACACACAGTGAGACTCGAACTGGGAATGACTGCTCCTGTTTTAGTACAGTAAACCAAGTTAAGTGTACAACCACCTGTGTATTAGTTCAGTCCAAATGAATCCAGATAATCTGCTATTATTTGCAGCCTCTCTTCTTATGCAGCAACTGGGCTACCTCTGATTTCTCCTTTAACATCTCGTATCATTTGAAAAGTGGAAATATTCTTCATTGTATGTGATTTTTGTCCTTCTGAGATCTCTTGTTCCTGGTGATCTCTTTCCAGCACTGCTTTGTGGGTTCTACACTAATAAAATTAGAGCACAAACTCCCTTGTAGACATTTTTGCACTTCCTTTGGGCCCCCCATTGTTTTCAATCCTGTTTGCAGAAACCATTTATAGATTACTGCGTACTCCAGATTTGCTATTACTCCCTTCTGTTTAGCCAGTCTTATCACCGGTAGGAAAGTGGTGCTTTTTCATAGTAGCAGTAGAAAAGTCTTAGTCTACAAAGACCCATGCCAAACTATAAATTCAGCATGCCACTGGTTTCCATAAAGGAGTGAATAATGCTGGACTCCAAGACACCATGTTGTCAATTAAGCCCTTTCTATCTGGATCCCCATCTCTGGCACTGTACTCCAGTTAGATAGGAGACTCAGCATATAGGCCTCACAGTCCCCTCCTTCTGATAAGCCACTCAGGCTATTTTTCCTGGCTGGGCCAGCTGATCCTTCAGCAATTCATCCAACAAATCCAGAATGATGATGCATCTGCTTGTAACCCTAACTGCTTGGTTTCCTGTAAAGTGTCCTGAATTATATTGGCATGATTGATTAAAACATTTATCATCTCTTGACTTCCTGACTATTTTCATTATAAACTTTTTAGCCTGGAATTCATTTTCCTCAATTTCTCTAGTACTTCCTTTAATGTTGTTTGATCAACCTTCTCACTTTACAGCATGTCCCTCATGGCGTTGATCAACAGTCTAGAGCAAATCACTTGTGCTTTTCATCTTTCACTTCCTCCTCTTCTCTTTCTGGATGTCATACAAGAGTCCTCCTAACTCTCTAACTTTACTATGCACTGCTTTTCTTTAAAAGAAGAACAGAATACCTGGTTTTAATACTTTTTATTAAACTTTTCCACCAAAACAGATAGGAATTTACTTTACTATTATGAAGTGAAAACATAAATCCCCAGAAGGTTGCATTTTCTATGCCTATGAACATAAATGCAGTAACTGGGAAGCTTAACTTGCTAAAGCATAAAAAAATGGTTTTGCAGGGATGTAAGCAGCCAGTATCCCTACATGGGGAACTTCACCAAATATCCTAGCTTCTTATACAAACTAACTCCAAGGCTACATATCTTTGGGGAAAGTGTATATTAATCCCAAATCCATGCAGTCTCACCATATCCTAATAAAGAACATTCCAGACTGATAACCTTAATGTCGAGGGCTAAACAAAATATAGTATTAACTAAAGACAACGTAAATGTCTCTCAGAAATATACAACTCTGTAGGAATGTGTTGCAGAATAACTGTTCCACATTTCTCTCATTTTCTTTACAACTATCCACTGTATTCACAATTTTAGCAAATGGCACTTAGAAAAGCTGTGTTTCACTGATAAAGTAATTGGGAAAAGGTTATGCAAGAAGAGAACCACAGAAATGGAACATTATTAGAGAATGCAATAATGTCTGATATAATAGACCAAATTAGTTCTATCAGTCTGATGCTGCATTTTAATGAAGTTTTTTATTTAACATATAGAAGGAATAGTCTGGTAATAACGTATCTAAAGTACGGGACCCTGTAAGTTGCAGACCTCTTTCTAATGTAATTTTAGATTACAAAGAGATGCATCTTTATTCTGCACAAGGTGTGCCAGGTATAAATTCAAAGGAACTTCTTGAGGTGTGATGGCTTAATTTTAAAGTTGCTTGAATTCAGTATAAATCTGATACATTATACTTATTAGTCACTTAGGGCCAAGACAATAAAAAAATGTGTACATGTATTATACAGCCAATAAAGAATCTGAGTGATCTATGCTTGTGGCTGTGTATATATACTCACAGACACACACAAATACATATATAGATACATGCACACACACACACACACACACACACACATATACATATATATATATATATATATATATATGGATCTAGGACATTTCACAGAATGCATATTTCACCGAAAGTTAAATTAGTGTGCACTTTTCATCAAAAGCTCAATTCACCGAAACACATTTCACCGAAAATAGTATATGGCCTTGTCCTCACTGTAGTGAGACCCTGGAATTAGTATATATAGTGGGGGGCAGAGCCCCTCACATATTTTAAATGTGTTACACTATATACATGCATACTTGCAAGTGCAATCTATTACTCTTATTCACACATGATATACATTTGAAATATGTGGGGGGGCTCCGCCACACCCCGGTGCCCCCCCCTACTATATATACCAACTACAGGGTCGCACTACAGTGGGGACAAGGCCATATACCATTTTCAGTGAATTGTGTTTTCGGTGAATTGTGCTTTCGGTGATTTGTGTTCAGTGATATGAGTTTCGGTGAAATGTCCTAGATCCATATATATAAATATATATATATATGATACACACACACACACACACACAATGTATGTACGTATATATATATATATATATATATATATATATATATATATATATATATATATGGGTTTACTTTGGTTCATCTAAAGTACAACCTACCGAATCTGAAAACACCGACTCCATTTAAGGGAAAGTTCTGTTTAATAAAACCGCCCTTTCACAAACTCCACATCACTGAAAACCAAATCATCAACCAGATACACTAAATACAAATTTTTTCACATGGGCAAGATCCCCTGCACCCCCGCTAATTATATAAACTAACTCCGAAATCATACTACAGTGGGGAAAAAGGTACATTTCCTTATCCTCAGTGCACCATGGTCTATAGCATTAAACTCCAACTGCTGTACACCTTCAACTTCTGTTACAAATGTAACGGACAACTTAGAAACACCACACCTGCTGATAAACATGATCCTGGAACTGCCAACCATGCTTCGGTGATGTGGAGTTCAAGAAAGTGTGGCTTCGTTAAACAGCACTTTCGCTTAAACAGAGTCAACGTTTTCAGATTCTGTAGGGTGTATGTTCGATGAACGAAAGTAAACCCACACATTTTATATATATATATATATATATATACATAAAAACACACACAAATATATATATATATATATATATATATATATATATATATATACATAAAAACACACACAACAAAATTTTTCATTTGTGACAGATGGTGTCTTAAAGGTTTCCACTGTCAACGGTTGCAATTAAGTGCCTTAGTCTTAAAATTAGGTTTGAAATTATTACTGTCAAATATACAACTAAGTCTGGATAACAAGAGTCCTGTCCTAACAGACTGTGATTCAGGGTATAAGGTGTTGCCATAACTTGAATCAGGAAAAGACTCATACAAAGCAAGAACTGTGTTCACAAAGAGTAGTCTTATTAATTGCAACAATATTTGGTAGGTAAAGTCTAAAGTAAGCCAGTATAAGGGTTTTGAAAGTTACTAGGATATTCTTTTAAAGGCTACATTTTGTGTAAATGAAACTGAAATTGTGAACAAATTCATCATCATCATCAACCCTTTCTCCCACTGTTACATGAGGATGGGGTATTGAGTCAACTGCTCCCAACTCTCTCTCCAGAGACACACTTTTACCTTCATTGACAGTTATGCACAACTATAGATGGTCTTCTCCCATGCACTCCATTCATCTCTCATCTTGATCTCATCTCCACTTGCCTTTTTCCTCTCTCTTTCAAATATGCTTTGCTAAACTGTCTTCTGCTTTCCTATACATGTGATCAAACCACCATAATCAGTTCTCCTTTAGCTTCTCTACAAATGTGGCTACTTTGGCTTCTGCATTGATTGCCTCATTTCTTTATTTGTCCCACAGTGCGCATCCTATTATCTATCTCAAGCACTTCATCTCCATTACTTCAAGTTTCCTCAGCTGCTCTGCCTTCACTACTCATGTTTCCATGCCATACAGAAGCAGTGGTCGCACTATTGTTTTATATCCCTTACTTTTCATCTTCGTTAGCATTCTTTTGTTGCACAGTACCATTGACATTTTGCACCAATTGTCTGTAATTCTATAATTCTTGCCTTGATCTCCTCATTCAGACTTCTATTCTCCTCAAATGGACCTACCCAATAAATGATGCTGTTAATCTCTTCCACTATTTTCCTATTTATCTCAATTTTCAGCTTTTACTAATTTCCTCCATTTGCTGTCATGACCAGTCTTAAATGTACTCATTTTTTATTCCAAGTGCTTTGTTTTACATTGCAGTCCTCTATCATTTGTTGAAGTTATTGTTTAGAGTTTGCATTCAGTGCCACATTATCTGCATTACGACAGCTTTCATGCTCACCCCCTCTGATCTGTTTGTTGATGTAGACCATCACCAGTATTAACAAGAGTGGCCTTGAAGCTGAACCCTGATGCACACCAACTCCTAAAATGAATTCTTCTGTGAGTCTGAAAACTGTTCTTACTGGTCTCACTGGGTCCTTATACATAGCCTGCACTAATTCTAACAATGTTTCTGGGACTTCAACCATCACAGACATCCCAATTCCTATTTATTAAGACCTTGCCATATTGTTTCTCCAGGTCTAGAAATACTTAGCGGACTCCTTCCTCTTCTCCATCTCATTCTCTATAATCTGTGTCACTGCAAACATTAGGTCAGCTGTACTGCCTCCTAGTCTGAATCTGGACTAATCATCCCTCATCTTACTTCTACTACTGTGTGCATTTGTCAGGACTTTCATGCACTGCAACAAGAATGACATCTCTGCTCAGCCTGCAGTTGTGAATATCTCACTTGCCCACTGAAAAAACAAGTTATGTACTCAGTATAAGGTTCCATCTGTGTTGTCTATTTTCATTTATCCTCGACAAATGGGTCTGATTCTGAGGATCGGAACAGACTCGGCCATTACTACAGCTTGCAGTGACCAAAAAACTCTTGAACTTTACCATTACCTAAAATGCTCCTCTCCCAATTACTTCAGATTGAGTTTGCAGAAAAAACACAAAGAATATAGCAATCCAACAGCCTTCATAGAGTCCATAGCTGGAACCAAATACAAGTAACATTAATGGCAAAGGAGTCATTATGCGTTCTATCAAACGCCTCAAAGGGCAGGGGGGAAGGAGGCAGGGGAGTTGAGGATAAATGAAATTGGACAACACAGGTGGAACATTATGGTGAATACTTCTTTATCTGATGTTGATTTTCATTTTATCCTCGACAAATGGGACAGAGTCCACAGCTACCTAAGACCTTGGAAGCACTCAAGGAAGGATATTCCTGAGCACCATAAAACCAAAAGATGGTCTTCCCTTGGAGACCATATCCAATTTGTAATGAGTAATAACTGATTTTCTTCTTATCACAGACAAAAGAAATACACTCTTTGAGCCATCTGGCTAGCGTTACTTTGCTCACTGCTTGGGCAAGTCTTGTAGACCCATGAAAAGGACACAAACAATTGATGGGATTTTCTTTTATTCTTAGTTATGTGTAGACAGAAGCATACTTGTCTGTGAACATCTACTAAATGTAAGCAGTATTCACCTTTGTTGGTGAAATTTGGAAAAAATACTGGTAAATGAATAGTCTGACACAACCTTAGGCGAAAAAGGAAGTATTTGGTTCTTAGTGAAACTCTATCTTTGTGGAAAATCAGATAAGAAGGTCTATATGATAAAGCTTGTATTTCTGAAATTCTTCAGGCAGAAGTTACTGCCACCAAGAATATAGTCTTCTAGGACAAACACTTTAGATCACATTTAGCTGATGGCTCAAAGAGAGGTTGAACAATGGTCTGTAGCACTAAGTTTAAATCCTAAGGGGGGTAGGATCTTTGTACGGTGATTTTAACAAGAGCATTCCCTTTAGGAAGGCTTTACAAAGTTTATGAGAAGCCAAGGAAGATTCTCCAAAACCATTATAGAAACTACAAATATTTTGATGGTAGACTGAGATGCACCTGTTTCAAAAAGTGAAGCTAAAAATTCTAGGATCTTATCCATGGGAGCTGAAAAAGGATCAACATTCTTGTCACAAACCTAAAAGGTAAATATCCATTTACTAGCACAGAATGTGCGTGTAGCTGGTTTATGCAAGGGCAAGACAATACGGCTTACCAGGGAAGAAAGTGAAGGAAACCTGGCTATCAACGGAACTGGAGAAACCAAGCTGTCAGATTGAGGTTAACAATATTTCGATGAAGTAGTCCATCTGGATGGGACTAAAGATCTGGAACTGGGTCCAGAATCCAAGATTGTTGAATCAGGTAAGGCCAAAGAAAGGGGAACCATATCTGTCGTGGCCAATAAGGTGCAATGAGGATTACTTTGCTCTTCAGTCTGATTGCTTTCTGTAGGAATTTGGAAATAAAGAGGAAATGGAAGAAAGGCATACAGCAGTCCGAAGGGCCAAGTGCATAGAAAAGCATCTCTCAGGGACTGCCCAGGTGGAGGGATCAGGGAACAATAGCTGTTGCACTTGTTGTTTAGGCGACAGACAAATAGGTTGCAGCAGGGCTGGCCCACAGATGAAAAATCTTTTCTGTTACCTTTGGACTGAGAGACCACTTGTGAGGCAGAAGAAAACACCTGCTTAGTTTGTCTGCTATCGCATTGGAACTGCCCGGAATGTGCGTTGCTATCAGAAAGTGGTTGGAAGAGATTGCCCATTGCCACAATCTGAGATCTTCTCGACATAGGGGACAGGATTAGGTTCCTCCTTGTTTGTTGATGTTCCAATCCACTGACATATTGTCTGTTTGAGTAGCAATTGTTCCCGAAGGAAGAACAGTCTGAAAGGCTTGCAATGCTACAAGCACTGCCCTTAACTCCAGAACACTGATATGCAAGTTGGCCTCTGCAGGGTGACCAAGTGCCTTAGTCGGTCTCTCCCAGACAATGCCCCTCCCACCCCATCTGGGAGGCATCTGTAGTCACTATGGCTTTGGGTTGTGGTGGGACAAACAGGCCGCCTACAAGAATGTCTTTGTGGAGTCTATCCGCCAAGCTAAAATTTTTCTGCAAAGCTTGGTGATCAAGATAAGGTCTGACATGGACTGGTGTAACATTGACCATTGAGATGCTTGCAGACATTGCAGTATTCTCATAGGATATCTTGCTAAGGGAATAAGAAGTTATGTACTCACCATAACGTTCCATGTGAGTTGTTCCATCTCGCCTTCATTCTTCACTGATGTGTTCGGAGCCGATCCCTTGACTCCGACACGGCCGTTAGCAAGCTCAAGGTTTTCCAGTTGCTCGAGACCCAGCCCTTATCTCATAATGCATTGCTGGAATTACCTCAGATCTTGTTTGCTGCGTGTACCATATCCTTGTAAAAGGACTACTCTTCTAAGAGAGGAATTGAATTACCAGGATGAGGTCAATGTCTAGGTCAACTGTCAGCCAGGTGGGGAATGGAGGGAGGGACGTGAGAATGAAGGCGAGATGGAAAACTCACATGGAACGTTATGGTGAGTACATAACTTCTTAATGTGAAGTTGTTCAATCTCACTGTTCATTCTTCATTGATGGTTAGCGTACCAAGCACCCTCAATCTTGGGTGGCTCACGGGAGTATATTCTTCAGGACCATAGAACCAAAGGAAGCCCTGTCCCTGGAGGCCTTATCCACCTTGTAATGAGTGATAAAGATACGAGGCTTAGACCAAGTGGCTGCAGCATAGATGTTGTCAATGGGCAATTTGGCTTGAAATGCAGAGGATGTAGAATCTGCTCTGGTTGAATGAGCTTTAATTCCGTGTAGTAAGGGCATATTAGCTGCTGAATAGACATAGGTGATACAATCAGATAGCCACTTAGAAAGGATTGTTTTAGCCACCGGTCTACCTTTCCAGGCTTCAGAAAAGGAAACAAATAGTTGGTCTGATTTTCTAAAATCTTTTGTCCTATCCAAATAATATCTGAGCTGTCTATGAACGTCTAGTTTGTGCAGCATATACTCTAGTTTGTTGGAGTGGTTGGGGAAAAAGACTGGCAATTCAATGACTTGATTGATATTAGACTCAGAACAAACTTTAGGTAAAAAGGAAGGATTTGTCCTGAGAGATACTCTATCAGCATGAAAAATCATATAAGGAGGTGTGATAGACAAGGCTTGAAGCTCTGACACTCTGCGGGCGGAAGTAATGGCCACTAGAAAAATGGTTTTCCACGACAAATATTTGAGATCACAAGATGATGCAGGTTCAAATGGGGGAAGAATTATGCGAGATAGCATGAAATTCAGATTCCAGGGGGAATAAGGAGTTTTTACTGGAGGCCTCATGTGAAAGGTCCCTTTAAGAAAAGCCTTGGATAACTTGTGGGCCATAACATTTAGTCTGTCTACTCCAAGATGGAAATTAGATATGGCAGCTAACTGGACCCGAACTGTAGCTGCTGCCGCTCCTTCATTAAAGATAACAGTTAAGAATTCCAATATAGATGTCAAGGGAGCGTGAAAAGGATCAATGTTCTGTTTAGAAGCTCAAATGGAAAACCTCTTCCACTTACTACGATAGAATCTCCTGGTGGAAGGTTTGTGAGAAGACAAAAGTATTTGCCTCATGTCATAAGAAAGGTTGTGAAGCCTTGCTATGTAGGGAACTAGAGCAGCCAAGCTGTCAGCTTCAGTGACTGCAATGAAGGGTGAAGATCCCCTGACGGAGGTGTCAGAAGGTCCGGAACTGAGTCCAGAATCCATGGATCCTCCAAGAGATGAAGATAAAGAAATGAGAACCAAATCTGCCGAGGCCAGTGGGGGGGGCTATAAGAATGATGGTCCTTCCCAGCGACTTTGCTTTCTGTAAAAATCTTGGTATTAGCGGGATTGGAGGAAATGCATGTAGGAGACCCGGGGGCCAATCGTGTACGAGTGCGTCTCTCGGGGGTTGTCCCGGAGGGGGAATCAGGACAAAGTAGCTTCTGCATTTGGGGTTGATGTGACTGGCAAAAAGGTTGCAGCAAGGCTGGCCCCATTTGCAGAAAATCCTGTCCATTATGTCCTGAATGAGGGACCACTCATGTGGCAACAAAACTGCCTTGCTCAGTCTGTCTGCTATCACGTTGGATCTCCCCGGGATGTGCATTGCCAACAGAACGTGCCGGGATGACACAGCCCACTGCCAAACTCTGAGGGCTTCTCAGCAAAGAGGGTAAGACTTGGTCCCACCCTGTTTGTTCAAATACCAGACCACTGACATGTTGTCTTGTCTGAATTGCAATTGTCCCTAGAGGAAGACAGTCCTGAAAGTACTGCAATGCCACAAGTACTGCTCTCATCTCTAGAACATTGATATGCAGATGTGATTCATTATCCGTCCATGTGCCTTGGACAGTCTTTCCCTGAAATTGCCCCCCCACCCTATCAGGGAAGTGTCCATGGTCACAGTGGCTATCGGCGGGGGTAGTACAAATGGACGGCGTATTGTGACATGAATAAAGGTCTCTCTTGCAAGAATTTATCGCAATCATATGCTTCATTGGAAGTTCCTGATAAGACCACTGAGTGAACAGTAGCCATTGAAGAATCCGCATATGCATCCTTGCTAATGGTATGGCTAAGATTGCTGCTGCCAATCAGACCCAGTACTTTTAAGACCTCAGCTGCTGGAGCGCTGTCTTTTGACACCAGTAAGCTGACATGTTGATGAAGAAGTGACACCCTCTCGAAAGGTAGATGCAGAGTGGTGGTTGAAGTGTCTAACTCTGTCCCGATAAAGACGATATGCTGTGATGGCGACAAGCCAGACTTTTCTAAGTTGACAGTAATGCCTAAGTGGTTGCAGAGTGTCAGAGTGGATTCTCTTGCCCGAATCAGTTGATGCCTGGTGGTAGAGGTAAGGAGCCAATCGTCTAGGTATGGAAACACCTGCAATCCTAGACGCCTCAAGTGAGTCGTGACCACTGCCATACATTTCGTGAACACTCTGGGGCCTGTAGTGAAACCAAAGGGCAGTGCTCAGAACTGATAGTGATTGGCTCCCAGCCGGAAACACAGATGATCTCTGGATGGCCTGGCCATCTTTATGTGGTAGTACGCATCCTTGAGATTGAATGAGCACATCCAACTGTCTTTCCCTAAAAAGGGAAGTATGGATTGAAGCGTGACCATCCGGAACTTCTCTTTCTTGACAAATTGGTTGAGTCTGCTGAGGTCCAAAATGGGTCTCCAGTCCCCTGTTTTCTTTGGAACCAAAAAGAATCTTGAGTAAGTTCCGAATCCTGTTTGGTCTGCTGAGACTAGCTGGATGACTCTTTTTAATAGCAACTTGTGGACCTCTACAGTTGCTTGTTCCCTGTGACTGGGTGGAACGTCCGGGATTCTCCTGACGGAAGTGGGAGGAGAGGAGAATGGTATGAAGTACCCAGGTTTCTGGGTACAAAGATAAGTGACGCCTGACTGCCTCCAGAGCAGGACAGTCGGGCCTCTGCTCAGGAGCGCTGGTAGGGCTGACTAGAGAAATAATCTCGGTCACCCTGCTGTTGCGGACCCCCTCTGCCGCGATGGCAGCATCTTCCATTAAAATCCCCTCCTCTGCCCCTAGAGGGGGTTTCACCACGTGTGTCCTGAAAGGCTCCTTGGGCTTTTTGGAACCACATCTTCCCTCCCCTTTGGCCCTTGGGAGAAGGCCGCGTAGGGGTGGAAAAATGGACTCCTACGGTAGACAGAGTCTTTCACTCTTGCTCACACCTGGTCAATGTTTCCTTTACTTTAGGCCCAAAGAGAGATGAGCCGTCAAACGGGGTATTCACAAATGAAGACTTGAAAGGCTCTGCGAAGGAACAGAGGCGCATCCAGGAGTGTCTACGAAGGGCAACTCCTGTTCCTGCTGCCCTACTCACGCCATCAGTTGCATATGATATGAGATGCATGGACGAGTTTACAATTGCATTTAGGGTAGCAAGCTGGGTGGCAACTTTGTCAGAAGCACCTGCAGCTACCATAACCTGAAGAGCATTTCCTAACTCCTTAAGGAGATCTCTCTGCAGTCTGGTAAAATGGGTCAAACAGTTCAGTGATCTAAGTGCGAAAGTCGCTGAACTAAACTTGTACTTCCCATATCTATCCATAATCCTAGACTCTCTGTTAGGAGGATGGATAGACGAGGACGTCTCAGACATTTCCTTTCTGGTGGCTGCCGCCACCACCATGGCATCAACAGGGACTCCCTTGGTCAAAAAGGACTTATCTACTGGGGTAGAAATGAACTTGTTATGCCTCCTAGGGACAGGTTCATTAGATTCCGGTGACTCCCATGCCCTACGAGACCAGGTCCATAATCTCATCATAGGGCAGAGACACCCAAGAAGTGGAAGGTTGAGAACCGAAAGCCTTCAGGAGAACTGACTCATCCTCAGTAGGGTTTTTGGAATGCCAGTCACCCCTCTGCCTAAGGATCTTAAGTATCTCTGCAAAGTAGATATCCTCAAAGGGGGATTGGGGAGACCCTTCTGACCCATCTAAGTCAGTGTCAGATGTCAAAGACTCCTGTGGGGGAGTCCAGGTGCCTCCTCTTGCACACTCTCTTTCTGGGAACCTCCTCAGCGGGAATGTCCAGGGAAGTCTCAGAAGAGCAGGGAGTGCCCAGTGGGGCTACCTGAGGCTCAGGGTCTCTACGCTTGGAGCCGATGGAAACAGAAGCAGACACAGGCACCTTAGGGGAAGAAGAGACCAATCCTGATGTTGAGGAAGTCTTAGGAGGCAATACTCACCTCATGGCTTCAGAGGCATCACGGCTCCTATGGGAAGGAGTCAAAGGACCCGAAGGAACTTCAAGCCCCTCCTGCACCGGGGCCATGGGCTCCGAGCCCAAGGTAGGAGCCGAGCTCATCCGAGCCGAAACCCCGAGAGGAAGAGTCGGCACTGACTATCCTCCCTGGATCCGACAGGAGAATGTCTGCTCCTAGAGTCCACGGTTGGCGTTGAGGACATCCGAGCAGATGGAACCGACAACACTGGAGCAGGTGTTGACTCCAAGGGCTCTTCGATTATCAGGTCAGCCTCCTCCGGCTCCAAAAGCCCAGTACGGCTAGGGTCGGAGCTGACAGTAATTTAGCTAGGCCTGGTGCCCTTAACAGCTTCTGTACCAGTCGATCCATGTCCAGATCAGAAAGACTAACAGAGGACCTAGACGAGTGGGCCGACAGATTGGAGAATAGGATACGATGGCAACTCTGATACCAGCTCCAGAACAGTGGACCAGGTCCGAGAAGAAGGGAGACACGGCTCTGAGAACTGTGGAGCTGATGACCCAGCATACTCACTTTTCTTAGATTTCTTTGTGGTGGCTTTTGAGTCTCCTGAGGATTGGAAAGAACGAGAGGACTTACTGGCTCCATCCTGGTCAATCAACACCTCGACAAAAGGGTGTTTTAGTAAACCCCTGTCCACCAACTTCCTCTTCCTTTCTAATGTAACCCTGGAAGAAAAGGAGTGACATATGCTGCATGACTCTAGCAAGTGAAGAGCTCCTAGACAGTATACACATTGCACATGAGTATCAGTAACGGACATCTTTTGTCCACAGTCTGGGCATTTTTTGAACCCAGACTTAGGATGCTTTTGTTTTTCCTCAGACATGTCCAATAATCAAAAACCACTATCCACAATAACGAAGCCAAAGGCTAACTAGTAGTGGTAGGAACACAACCACTAATAAACAATAAAACAATGGCCCAAAAGAAAAGGGGGCCAAAATTAGCTAAATAGTATTAAGCACTCAAACTAATACTAAAACTCTAATCTAACTACCAATGCACACTACCACTAGAAGTAGGCCAACATGAGGCCACTATGAAAAAACACACCAAAAATAGTATTAACAGGGAAGGGGGCTATAAAAACTATCATAACAAGTGAACTATAAGTATGTATATATAACAAGGTTTGAAGAGTAAGCATCCAAAAAGAGGGGAACTGGAGAAAGGTGTTGAACACGAAAAATCCAGAATAAGTCTCCAAATGCCCTCCTTTCGAGGAACCAGGAGCATCATGGAATAAAAACCCTTTCCCATTTAGGAAGAAAGAACAGGCTGAATGGTTCTTTGGTTTACCAAGGACCCTAGGAATACCAAGAAATGAGGAAGTTGCTCTACTGGAGGTTGAGGAATCCCTGAAAAAGGATGGAGTGACTTCCATACCACAAAATAACTCTGATGGATGATAGAAAGATCTCAAAAGTGTGAAGTGATGAGAATCCAATTTGGAAGACAAAGGGAAAGTGTGGGGGGAGGGGGAAAATTGTCAAACAGAAGCAGGCTTATCAAATAAAGGAGACTTCTGAGCCACAGTAGTCTGAGAACCCTTAGCAGAGAACACTCACTTACCACCCTTCCTGACCTTGAAGGACTGGAAGGGTTGCCTGCAGACAAAAGTAGATCTAGAAGCATAATTCCTCTGGAACTTAGGGATAGGAGAGACAAAAATATGTTTAAGCACCTGCAAGGCTTTGCCTTTCTTTTGATAAGACTTAAATAGGTCAGCAGCAGTTTCAAAAAGAGGTTTATTATCCACAGAAGCATCCAACAGCTTGGCCTTAATGTCCTCAGGCAAAGACTGGAGACAAAGCCAAGAAATACACCTCAAGACAGACCCAAAAGCCACAGACCTGGAAGAGGCAGTGGCAGCATCATATCTATACTTGACAGAGTGACAAGCCACTTGAGAAGTAGAACCTGAAATAGATAAGGTAAAATTGCCTTCAGAATCAGGGAGGTCAGAATGACAAGCCTGAGCAATCAAGGCCAGAGTATACCTAGTCATGTGGGTTTGGTAACTAATAGCCCTAAAAGCCAAAGTAGAAGCAGTGTAAAACTTCTTACAAATCCTCTCCACTGCCCCACTATCCTTATCAGAAGGCAAAAGTTTGGAAAAGGACAAGAGCTTGGAAGGTTTGTCAGAAGAGACTGACACTACAGCAGTAGGACCTTATAGAACCTATCAGATTTCTTAGGAGCAGGATGTAGGGAATCAGGAGACTTGGAAGCAGCAATGCAAGTGTCTAAAAAGGCAACCAACAAGGAGGTTGCAGATGGTTTAAGAGTATACACTTGATGCAACTCATAATATTTACTCTGAATGCTACACATTTGAGAAGAATCCCACTTAAAGTATTCCATCATCCAAGCAATTGTGTCCTCAAAGGACAATTCCTCAAAAGGAGACTCTCGGCTAACAGACTCCTCTTCAGTCAAATCATAAGCCCAAGGTGAAGGCATCTGAAAAGAACAGGACAAGGACCTCTCGTCAGACTCTGAATCCTCATCTGAGGAATCAATGTCCTTAGGCTATTTAGAAGGGGTAAAGGTCCAAGGAGGGGGTAGGCACTGAACCCAGTTGAAAAAGCTTCAGGGCCATCAATGCAGAAAACAAGTCCTGAGTAAACTCTTGCCACTCCCTTTGAGGATTCTTAAGATGGACCAAAACGTGCTTCATCTTTTGTCTTTTTCTGCAAGGAACGTCAGCCTTAACAAATACTGGAGGTTCCAACCACTGGTGAAATTTCATAAGAGTACTGATTATTTCCTCCCTAACCAATATCTGTGGAATCCCTCTAGGGCCCTCAGAGATAATCAACCATGCCCACCCCCCCCCAATGTCCAGAGCAGATGCCTGCAAAGCCTCAGAGGACATGCAACCATACCGGCCTCTGATGGGGTCATGGCACATGAATCTGATGTAAAAGCCAAATGGCCTACAGAGCTACTACTCGCCTCTACAAGGATGTCCAGTAGAGGCTGAACAGCTAAAGAATATAGCTGAGAATTCTTGGCTTTCTTACATAATGGGAGTATCTTGGGGTTAATTGATTCCACCATATTACCCCGGGCTAAGTGTTTTCACTATTGGTTTTCAAGATAAATGCCCAGGGAAGACAAGTGGCTTTTGAGTCCCTTAGGTACAAATGCCTTAAAGACACTACAAGTGGTATGGTTGTGGGAAGTGCCAAAACAAAAGAGACACGGTTTGTGACGATCCTTCTGGGGAATCTGCCTCCCACACAGACATTTTCCCTTTGTGTATGACATGAACTCTAGGTAAGCAAAATAAATCAAAAACCAAAGGAAAAAAAAATAACCCCAACAGGGAACTTACCTAATGGCTAGGTATTCAGCACAGCAACAAGGCATTCAGACCAACAAGCAATAATGGTGTTCGGACTGGTGGCAAAGTAGTTCTGGGTAACTGTGCTCATATGTCACTTTTATGCTCTATGTCCTCTACGGGAAGCATATATGTGGTACACCATGCATACAAGATCATAAGGCTTAGGTATAATGGCCGAACATCGGGCTGCCCTAGACAGGAGATTCCTTTAGCAAAGAATACTTCAACAGTGATATAGAAGGACATCTGCCTAATACAGGCTTTTGGTCAGGATCTTTAGCAAACGGATGTCTTCCAGCACTCAAATGTTGCAACACTGAGCTGCTGCCATTAGTGGGAAACATAGTTATAAATATAAAGCAGGAGAAGCAACCAAAGGGATTGTGCCAACAAATGCTTTGGGGGAAGGCTAAAGAAGACAGAGAAATGAAAGTTATGAACTTACCATAACAATAAATCCATGTTATCTTCTTTTCATCTGGTTCAATATGTGGGTTGTCAGATCCATATGGATCTGACCTCGGCGCCTCATACCAAAGCTTTGGATCCAAGAGCTCTGACTCCTCCCTACCCACAATTCCCATCTTCTGCCTGAATTACCTCAGTTCGAGTTTGCTGACTGACCACAAAATGTTATTATTTGTGTGCGTGTCTATAAATAAATATATATGTATATGTATATATGTATATATGGGTCTACATTACATAATCAAACCACACTTTGCCAAAACTCTTTTCATAGAGACAAAAAGAGTGAACATTCAATAAAGTGAACATTCAAATCAGTGAAAAATACTACAGGGAAAGGAAGTAGTTGGCCTCCTTACAAATGAAACACACACCACAGTATGTCAAACCCACCCAACATGGGTGGCTGCGACCCACAAAAACACCCTAACTATACATATCAACTCTGAGATCACACTACACTGGGGGAAAAGGGCAGTTGCCTGACACTGGCCAATTGTTTCCTTTCCCTGTGGAATTTTTCACTGATGTGAACATTCGCATTCTTGAACAGTTGCTCTTTTCATCTCTTCAAAAAGAGTTTTGGCAAAGTGTGGTTCAGTTATGTAAAGTAAACCCATATATGTATACATGCATATATATATATATATATATATATATATATATATATATATATATATATATATATATATATATATATATATATATATATATATCTATATATACATACACACATATAAGAATATGTATCCATTTACATAAGACAAGTAGAAAAAGAAAAAAAATACTATAAAGTTTAAGAGATAAAAGGGATCAGACGGATTCCAAAGGAGATCTAGCTGAGCCCAAGAAGTATAATGAAAATTTGGTAGAGGGAAGGAGAGAGGGGGGAGTTGATGGTTACGATAAGTTCATAATTTTCGCATCTGATGTCTTTTTCGTCTAATTCAACATGTGGGACAGATTCCCAAGTTACTGACAAGGACCTGGGTGGACTCATGGAAGGATATTCCTGAGTATGGCAGAGTCGAAAAATGTGAGAGACCTGGACTGCACATCTAACTATAGTGAGATACAAAGGTATAAGTTCAGGATCAAGTTGTTGCTGGGCATATGTCACTATAGGAACTCATTTTGCAAAGGCTGTTGAAGCTGCCATTGCTCTGGAAGAGTTCACCTAAGGCTTTGATTGTAAAGGCACACCTAGTGAATCACAGACAAATGAAATACAATCTGCTAACCATCTTGAGAGGGTTACCTTAGAAACGGATTGCCCCATCTTTGTTTTGGAGAAGGATGTGAATAATTGATCCAATTTTCTGAAAGTCTTGGTAATATGGAGGTAGAACCTAAGTTGTCTGTGGACATCTAATGCGAGTAACTAATGTATGTTCTCTGTTGTTGGTAAAACTGGGGAATAAAATTGGCAAGTCAATGTGTTGGTTTAAATTAGACTCAGAAGCCACTTTAGGGAGGAAAGAAGAGTTTGTTCTCCAAGACAAGGAAAGGAGCTTTGCATGAGAGCACCTGAAGTTCTGACACTCACTTGGCAGATGTAACAGCAACCAGAAAAATAGTTTTCCAGGAAAGAAACTTCATATCTACAGATACTGCTGGTTCAAAGGGTTTTTGGGTTAAAGACTGAAGTAAGATGGTGACATCCCAGGGGAACTGGATCATGAACCGGGGCTCTGAATAAAAAGCCACCAACCACAAAGGCCTAGAAACTGTGAGGGAAGGAATGGAAGCATTGTTGAACCCTTTGTGGACATTTAAAATGGCTGAAAAGCTCTGAATGAAATTCCAAGATTTTTGGAAGAGATGCGGAAAATGCAGTCTAGTCCATTACACAATGCCCAGATAGTGAAACAATTCCATTTTGCTCTTTTAAGTCTTTTTTGTTGAGTTCTTTTGAAAAGAAGATAGAATTCAAATTACTGGGGAAGAAAGCCTGACATTTCTGGCAGTTATTAGTACAGGGGGAACCATGCAGTTAGCTTTAAGGTCTTGAGGTCTGGTAGAGGTAGCCGGGGGGGATGTGGAAGGAGCTCCAGGACTGGATCCAGAATACAGGGTGGATGAACTAGGTGAGGCCAAAGAAAGGGGAAACATATCTGCTGTGGCCAGAAGGGTCAATGAGGACTATCCTGGTCTTGCACTACACTGCTTTCTGAATGAACCTAGTGATACGATGAACAGTGTCTATGGGGGAACTTATGAATTCTAAGGATTGGGTGGGCAGTAGGTTGCTTTTGCTGGTGCTTATAGAGATGCCCAGGTGAGTCAAATGTTTTAACAGGAATGGCCGATGGGATAGCAGATCCCTGGAGGTAGCAGTCAGAAGCCAATTCTCTAGATATGGGAATACTTGGATGCCTTGTAGCCTGACATAGTCTATCACAGCTCTCGTTATCTTGATAAACACCCGGGTGGCTGTGTTGAAGCCGAACAGCAGCACTCTGAATTGATAATTATTGGCTCCCAGATGGAAATGGAGGAATCTCATGAACTTCCACTAGATCTTTTTATAATAGTAGGCAATCTGGAGATCTACAGAGCACATTTAATTGTCCTTTCTGAGCAAAAGTAAAATGGACTGTACTGTGACATCCAGAATTTTGTCTGTTTTACAAATTGATTCAAATTACGAGATCCCAAATTAGTCTTACATCCCTGTCTTTTTTGGCACTCAAAATATCCTTGAATGGACTCCATATTCTAGCCAGTACTTTAAGACTGGCTGGATGACTGTTTTGTCCAGAAACTTTAGCACTTCTACTGCTGTGGATTCCAACTAACTGAGTGGAGTATTGGGAATCATTTGCTTTGTTTTTGGGACTTCTAAAAAGGGTATTGTATAACCACTGGTAATGATCCTTAGTACCCAAGCATTGGAAGTTATACTTTGCCAGGCTAAAGGGTGTAAGGAGAACAGTCCCCTGACTGCCTCCAGAGTACAGCAGTTGGGCAAGTGTTCTGGGAAAATGATAACGTTTCTATGTGAATGGTCCTTGGAAGCCTTGATTTTGTAGACTGCCAGTGCCTTTTGGGTGATGTCCCATGGAACTGCCTCTGGAAGGCCCATTCCCACAAGGGTCCTGGTAAAAACCTTGAGGTTTTTTGAAAATTTTTCTTCCCCCTCTCTGAATCCTGAAGAAGGATCTTGGGGAGTAAAAGAACCCATTCCAACATAAGACAAGGTGTTAACTATCCTGCTCACTCCTGGTAAGTGTGTCCTTCACCTTGGGTCCAAGTAAAGTGGAGCTATCACAGGGGATGTTTATGAAGGCTGTTTTAAAGCTTTCCACATAGTCACAGTCCCATATCCATGCATGACAACTCATACTAATACCAGTACTGGCTGCTCAGGCTGCGCCATCTTCTGGTTTACATAGCAGTCTTATGGCAACATTTGATGATGACTGTAGGATACAAAACTGGGTATCATACCTCTCAACCTCTTAGAGCAAGAAATCTGGACAAAGTCTAGAATGATGGGGGACAAATAGGGACAGATTTTAAATATTGCTCTTACAAACTTAGAAAGCTGAATAAAGAATAGTTGTGTAAGAACTTACCATAACCTTAGATGTCCTTCTCTTCCATGTTGCACACCCCCCCACACCCCCTACTCTTTAAACATACTAACTCAGAGATCGCACTACAGTGCAGAAAAGGGAAATCTTCCCATTCCGTACTGTACTGAGATCGCCATTAAAACGTTCGAGCTTTTAAAAGTTCGATCACATGATGTTGACCATATGACGTTCAAACTTTTAAGAGTTCCACAACATAATATACACCCCAAAAGGTCTCCACAGATGCGTCAGACCTGGGGTGGGGTGCAGTGCTCCTAACAAACCAGTAACAATTCTCAGTACAAGGCAAATGTTCCACTCTACGACAAAAGGACTACATCAACATCAAAGAAATGAGAGCACTACTATCAGCACTTCTAACCTTCATATCTACTCTTCTGCCAGGAACCCTGAAAGTAATCACAGACAATATGACTGTTCTCTGGTACATCAACAAGCAAGGGGGGAAAAAGTCCTAACCCCTATGCAGCCTGGCCATCCAGATTTGGAACTTAGTATCTTCTCTCCAGGTCCACCTGGTAGCAGTGTACATCCCCTCAACAGAGTATGTTATGGCAGACAAACTCAACAGAACCTCGGCCCCCTCTCACGAATGGATGTTTCAGAGAGAGGTTTTCCTGGACCTGATACACAGTTGGGGTGTTCCACAAGATCTCTTTGCCTCCCCCCAGAACAAACAGATGCCCAGCTTCTGCACAAGGGATCCACATCCACAAGCTTGGAAAGTGGACGCATTCTCCTTTTCTTGGGAGGGAATGTACCTTTATGCCTTCCCTCCTTTCACACTAATTCAGAAAGTCCTTCTGAAAATTCAGAAGGACAAACCCAAAATCTTACTTGTGACCCCGTTTTGGCCAAGACAGCATTGGTTTCCCCTCCTTCACTTACTAGCCACAGGTTGCCCCACCGACTAGACCTGCTCACACAGGACAGGGGATCCCTACTCCACCCACAAGTGAACAACCTGAAATTGACCTTATGGGTGACAGGGTTCTAATCCCTTACATTCAGAGGACGTACTCAATGTTCTGCAGGAAGCCAGAAAATTTAGTACCAGGAGAAACTATGTATCAAAAAACCAGGACCCTTTTATTACTCCTATACCAATGGTCCTAAACTATTTGTGTGAGCTACTCCACTCAGGACTAACTCTTCATTCGAAGTCCACTTATCTGCCATTTCTGTTTGTCTGCCCATATCACCTCCTCTGGCATCCAGACTGGAAGTCAAGCTTTTTCTGAAAGGAGTCCTTCATATTAGACCCCCCAGGAGACCTATTCCCCCTCCTTGGGACCTCAATTTCGTATTAGAAAAACTAACGTTACCTCCTTTTGAACCAGCTCACTCAGTTTCCCTGAAACTATGCATCCTGAAAACAGTTCTGCTAGTGGCCCTTATCTCCGCTAGGAGAGTTTCAGAGATACGAATCCTTATAGCTACGTCTCCTTATCTTGTTTTCCACAAGGAGAAAGTTGCTCTCAGGACCAACCCTTCCTTCATGCCCAAAGTAGTTAATGAACTTTCATTAAATCAAACCATTAACCTACCAGTTTTCTATCCTCACCCATAAAACTCCTCAGAGAGGACTCTTCATTCTTTGGATGTACACAGGCAACTCAGGTACTACTTGGACAAAACCAAATCTATTAGAAAATCTGACCAATTATTCATCTGCTTCCATCCCAGAGCTCTAGGGAAGGCAGTCTCCAAACAGGCCATTTCCTCATGGATCTCTAAATCCATTACCCTGTGCTACTCCCATCATGGGGAATCCTTGCAGGGTCATGTTAAACTTGTTAAAACAACAGAGGACAAATTTAAAGTACCTATAATCATCCCCTGAGTAACTTGCCCTGACCCACTGGACTTTCGTTCTTCCATTTGGTCCCATTTGGGGCCTGCTTTTGTAATGGTCTTCCTCTTGAAGTGCTCCGTTCTTGCACTTTCTCGGGCTGTTCTAGCTGAAAATGTTTCTGTGAACCAGGGGCAGACATGCTCAAAAAAAAGTTGCTGGCCTTTTTTACTACCTTCCTTTCCACCTTCCATTGTCCCTGAAGTACGCCATGTACTTGAGCGTGCATCATCCTCCATATTTACTACTGGAGTGTTAGAAGTTGTGGGCGTATCCTTCACTAAGTCCGCCAACGTAATAGTGGATTCAATAGTAGCCGCACTCTGATTGGGTAATGGCACTGCTCTCACCTCCGGAAAGTCATCAAGTTCATTCAATTAATTATTTTTAAGAAAGTTGAATTTTGTGTTATTCTAAGACTCCGGCCTTGGCCAAGAAAATATATGACCTTTCTGGAAGTCCATAATATCCCTCAATAGCTTCCATTTTTTGGCTGCTTCAAGCTGCTCATCTAGTTGTTGTAGTCTATCAAGCATCTTTTGGTACGTTGCAAGCATATTAGGGAAACAGGACATCTCCATTAATACATTTTCCATACTCATTATTTCTTCCTTCAGCCCATTCTCTATGTTTAAGAAAAAGTCATTCATCAGAGCCATGTAATCAAAGCTCAGCTTCAGGTTAAGCTGTTGCCAACGTTTAAGAAGTTCTGGATATGCATTGCCATAAGATGGCATCTTCAAGACTTGTAAGCCTCTTGGAACAATGCCCATATCCAGAAAAGCCAAAAAAACTGAAACGCTGCCATTGAAAGTACTTGTAAGTACTCACTTTTCTTTCCAACAATTCAAGTTTTTTTATTAAAGTCCATAGTGACCTCTGAGGCTACTCCCAGAGTGTTAGTAGCACTCGGCATTAGCCACATAAGTGGGTTCTCTTCTTTATACAGAAAGAACTTCATGGAATTAATTGTATCCATATTCTTAGTAAATACTAGCTGTATGAATACTCCAAAGAATCTCAACGATACAGCAATGATCTAAGTCACATACAACCAAAGATCCTTACTGTAAAAAGAGCAACAACTGTAAATAACAAAAATCCCAACGTCAGGAAACAGTCTTTATTCAGCAAGCAAAGCTTTCGGTTCCACACCCTTTCTCATGTTAAACCTCAGTAAGGAAACAACAGTGCCGTTTTATACAAACATTAACTATCAATTATAAAACACTTTAATTAAATAAAGATATGCAGAAGGCACTGATTAAACGAAAAAATAATTAACTGGTACAAAATAATTTATCAGCAGCCAGTACTTCTGTTATGAAACACTACAGAAGATATATTGGCAGTAATAGTGGACAAGACAAGTTAGACGTTAGGCAAATGTATATAGCTATTTCTTACAATGTTTTTTCTCATGAACAAGTTAAGATAATAAAGCATTTTTGGTCATTTTTATTTAAATTTAAAGTGTTTTGTGATACATTATGCAGATTTCCTATATTTTCGTACACAAGAGGTAGGAACATACAGGATATTATTGTACACAGTAAATTTGTTAAGCCAGTGAATAAATTATGCAGCACTTTAGGTATATTGGGCACTAGTGGTTGTACCAGATGCTCAGCATGCAAATATGTTACTAAAAATTTTTTTTAGTCTTATCAATGGTGTTCCCTTTAGTCCTAAAGGACATTTTACTTGTGCAACATCTAATGTTATCTATGTTCTCAGATGCTCCTGCAGTCTCTTTTATATAGGTGAAACTAAGAGAAGTTTTAAACTGAGACTACAGGAGCACATTAGAGACATAACAATGGAAAAAGTTACTAGTCCTGTTGCCATGCATTTTAAGTTGTTTCATAATAACAATCCAGACTCTCTGCAAGCCAGCATCCTAGAACAAGTTAAATGGGGTGTTGGCAACTCTGAGTTTAAGAATAACCATCATTTGTTATACAAAGAAAGTGTTTATATTTTAAAATACAATACAAGTCCTTGCAGACTAAATACTCAATGTTCATGGAAACTTTTGATACAATTGTTTTCTAAGCATAATAGAAATACAGTATTTAATGTTTTAGATATTAATTAATTAGTTAAGTGTTTTATAACTGACAGTTAATGTTTGTATAAAATGGCACTGTTTTTTCCTTACTGATGTACTCCTAGAAGGAATTTCTTGCCAAGGCGCTAGAGACTGGACACATTCCTGCTAATAAAGTGTAACCTGATGATCTTTACATTTTTTACTGGCCTTTTTGTCATATTTTCATACTTTTGGGACTTCTTTGTTGTATTTTTGTTGCTGCTACATGGCCAGTGATCCTAATAACCAACTACCGAGGATTTTGAGAGATGAGAGTATGAATGCTACTCAAAAAAGCATGGATCAGTATGTACTATCTAACCGAGAGACATCTTCAGGAACTGGTTTGAAAGGTGAGCAGAATTTTATCAACTGGGAACATCTTATTCAAGATGGTCGTAAACAATGTATAGCCAATCCTTTTGACTGTGTGGGTAAGAATCACTCTGTTTATTTTCTATGGATGTGTCTGATATAATTTCTAAGCTAGAACAGCTTATGATGAAAGAAACTGCAGTTTATCTTAACATTTTGAGCCTGCAAGGTTATAATCAGCTTGACATTACACAGAGGGGGCTGCATGCTTTTAAAAATTCATCTAAACTTTTTGATGTTTCAGATGAAGCAGAAAAGTAGCTTCAAGATAGATTGATTGCAGCCGCCCATCGGTGTGCCACTGAGTGGGCAAATATCTCTATAGAACGGGACATTTTATTGCAGCAAAAGCTGAAGGAAGAAATTTCTACTTTATGCAATTCTTTGGCAGCTAAAATTAGAACCGCTCGCTTACAGACCCAGCTTGTTGACATTAATGACAAACTGACTGATCTTGAACAGGATCTCATGAAAAAGAAAAAAAACAAAACTACAAAGAGATGCAAGGGACTACAATAACCATAAGGCTTTCATCTGGAAAGCAAATAAGACCATTCGGATTTTAAGAACAGAGGGCGGAATCACAACCTCAGAGGTCTGTATCAACAACAGGGGAAACCCAAACGTAAAACGAGCCAGAGGAGGAGGTAATGCATGTAGGAACTAATCCCCCTCAGGTAATTAACTGTAAAACACTTTTGAATAGTACTAAAGACTTTACAGATTACAACTATTCACCATTTGAAATAGAAAAAGAACTTGATTTACTGGCCAAGGGGTTTACTTTCATACCGGACAGTAAAGCGGACTTGAAGTACTTATTGACTTGAAATTGTTTATTAGGACTCTAAACTTAAATGTTATGTTTGGGGAAATTAATTTACACACAATGAGTTTTATATTAACAGTACCTTTAACCCCCCCCACACACACACACACACACACACATCCTGCTATTGCAGTGTTTGAAACCATGTGTGAGCTGGACATCAGGAATTGTTTGAATAAGAATTTTAATAATGTGCACAAATTTAATATTAGTAAACCAGAGAGAGATTTACTATGTGAATTAAAACACTTACCAGTGTGGACTATGAAACCAGATAAAGGGAGAGGGCTGGCTATTATGAGTACAAATGACTATAACAGAAGGATGAAAGAAATCCTTCAGAGTGACATACATGTTAGTGTCAAGAAACAAGTTACATACAGCCTATGCTCGAGTAAAAATGTATATAAAGGACATGTTTATTGAATCAAAGATTAGTATAGACATGTTGAACTATCTGACTATGCCAGCCCCTAGGATTCCTATTTTATTTGGGATTCCTAAAATGCATAAATGTATAGAAACCCCCCCTATGCGACCTTTGGTTGACGCACGTAATTCTATTACTTATTCATGTGCGAAGATGGTAGACACAATTTTGAAAAAATATGTTGGCAACATGGGCCAAATTTGTAAGGACTCATGAACGTTTTTAAGTAACATCAATAAGTTGGAATATAAAGAACACTATAATTTTATGACTATAGATGTACGAGACCTTTACAATTCGATCCCACATATTGAAGGGATCGAATGGGTAGCCCAATGTTGAGAATAAAGGGAGCTGCAAGTGAGGAAATTGAATTAGTAGAAGAGCTTTTAGACATCATCCTTACTAACAACTATATTACCTTTGAGAATGAATTTTACTTACAAAAAAATGGTGTAGCTATGGGCTTCCCAGTTGGTGCAAGTTTGTCCAATTTAGTTATGGCCCACTGGGAATACGAATTTATTAACAACAACCCATACATTAAGGACACCATATATTTCTACACCAGGTTTTTGAATGATATTTTTATGATTATTAAAGGGGAAAACATGCGGGCAATGTAGCTTATGCAGTACTTTAATAGTACAACTAGTTTCCTGCACTTCACATGCAACTTCGATAAAGAATCAATAGCTTACTTAGATGTAAACTTGAGAAAAGATAGGAACCAACAATGTTATACAGCTACAATTTTCCGAAAGGAAACATATTCAAATGCTTTTCTACACTTTTTTAGTTGTCACCCATATTACCAAAAATATTCAGTGGTTAAGGGACAACTGGTAAGAGCTGCCCGGATGATAACATTAGATTCTGATTTTATGACAGAGTATAACAAGCTCAGGGACATGTTTCTTAAACAAGGGTATCCTGACCAGATGATTAGCCAACTAACAGAAGAAGTAAAATTAAAAAGATCTAATGGCGCATTTACACCTATTTTAGTGTTTAGAAACAACTTAGAATTGGCAATCTCGGAAGAAAATTGAGGTGTAGAAGAAACCACTGGAGCATCCCTTGTAAGATACAAATTTATTACAACATATAGTGTAGACATGACGTATATAAGAAGCATTATATGTAAAAACTGGAATGCAATTAAAAATGATACGTCTTTGGTAAATACATTTATGGAAGTCTCCCAGGTTGTTTTTAGAAGGGGTAGGAACATTAAAGACATATTAAGTAAAGGTTGTTCACAACAGGTTAGACAACCAGGGATGTCCAAGTGTAACATGTGCAACTACTGCAAATATGTGGAGACAGAAACAACATTTAAAATAAGGGACAGAAAGTACTACCTAGAAAAGAAATTCAACTGCACATCAAAAATGGTGGTGTACCTAGCTACCTGCCAAAGCTGTCCTGCATTTTACATCGGAAAAAACGATAGGAGGCTAAAGGACAGAATATACGAATATGTGTATAGCATTAATCGGCAGAAACAGGAAAATGCCTTAGCTAGACACAATATAGAATATGAAAACCACCAGTTTAAATTTAAATGTACTGATCAAGTGACAGCTGACATGGGGCAGGGGGGGCACACTCATTGAATCCAGAAAATCTTGAATTATTATGGCAACTCCGACTGGATGCATGTCATTACCCTGGAATAAATTAGATGTGTTCGACTTTAAGTGTTCTTAAACTTAAAAGTCTGGAAAGATAAATTTCACATTTTATATTTTATACTTGTAGTATGTGTGTTAAGTATATGTGATGAAATATAGAGTGTATTGTATATAGTAAGAATGAAGAAATTTGATAATGTCAAACTTTTTAGAAGAAATTTAGTACTTGAATGCATTTTTATGTTTGTATCACATTAACTTTAGGAGAAGCAAATTTGCACAGTATGATCACATGATACAGCCATTAACTATTTTAAAGAGTGGATTTTGAGTTAGAATGTATTTGATAAAGTTCAAGCACTATCTGGACGAAAAGCGCTTAATAAAGACGTCCTTAAACAACAGAGCATCGTTTGGGGTTTGTGCCTTTAACAGCTATTTTTTGTTTATCTGTTTGTTATACTTTCTGCTGTTGGTTTGGAGTTCACATCAAGTGTTTTCAGACTCGTCCAGAGGCTCTACAGACTGGAATACGGATGACTAGCAATATCCACCTTTGCCTCAAGCTCAAAAGCCCCAATATTTGAACAATAATTTTCAGAATGGTAAGAGAGCAGCGGATTCGGAAAGAAACACTGGGGATGGATTTCGCCACCAACAACAAACTTTTAGTAATAGAGGAGTTTATCAACAGCATAACAAAAGGACTAGATGGAACTGAATTTGTGTGCTGTGATTTTGGTGTAAAAGGTGAGAATAACATTGTTATAAACTTATCACAAATGGAACTGAGTGAAATACAAATGTATATTTTAAACAAGGGTCTTAAATTTGCACCTGCTGTAATGCCTAGACCCTATATGTTTAAACTTGAAGTATATAGAATGTGTAGAAAGTTAAATTTGCTTAACTATTTTTACAGAAATAATTCAGATGCTGGCATTAATGACATTTTAATTTCTACTGAAGATATTTCAGATACAGATGACAGTTTTTATTCGTGTTCTTCTGATATAGAGGAGTTAAATGGTTACTGCTATCTTGATACTACATCTGTAAAATGTACCAGTGATATTGCCCCACCTTTTTTGCATGAGGGTGTGCAACAATTTTCAGCTATGGTCAACTTTTCTTTAGAATATAGATGTAAAGAATCTACGCAAACAGAGAATACTTTATCTTATAATTTGTCAAAAGATGAATGGAAAACTTAAAAATATGGGGAACAACATTAAGTGGTTTTTAAACCCTGTAACAAGGGGAACCGTTTAGTAGTAATGCATGCTAATCAGTGCATGGAAAAGTGCATGGAAAATCTTACTAATACTGAAGTATATGTTAAGGTGACAGCAAGTGATTATCAAAATGCACAAAAAGAATTTCAGCATTTACTTTTTAAAGGTTACAGACTTGGGTATTTTTCTAAACAAGACATAGATAAAAAGTTATATAATGAAAATAATTCTATAGCATATTTTTACTGTTTTCCCAAGCTTCATAAAAAGCATGCAGCATCCCCCAGGAAGGCCCATTATTTCCGCTACTCATTATTTTTTACGAAACATAGGTGTATTTCTACACAGTTATTTACTACCCTGTGTAATGAAGTTACCATCATTTATAAAAGAATCTTTTGATTTTTTAGACAAAATTAAAGCTACTGAGTGGACTGAAGACATGTATTGGGTGTCTGTTGATGCTAAAAGTCTATACACTTCTATACAACATCAACATGGTTTAGAAGCTATTAAGTTTTTCTTAAGAGACAGTCCACTAAGTAATTATGTATTAGAACTGATAGAATTTTGTCTTACTAATAATTATTTTTGTTTTTGTGAAGATATTTCTGTTCAGAGAATAGGCATTGCTATGGGTGTATCATTTGCACCTGCCTATACTAATCTTTTTATGGGCCTTTATGAGGTGGAATATTTATACAGACATCATTTTTTCAGAACTTGTGTTATTTCCTGTTATAGATTTACAGATGACCTAATATTTTTGTGTAAGGGTGGGATGACTAATTTATCTGCCTTTGTTAAAGATTTGGATGTAAACAGGTTCCAAATAAAATTTGATGGACTTCAACAGGGTCACACTATAAGTTTTCTGGATATTGATTTAACAGGTGTAGTGGGGGGAGAAAAATTAAGAAACTAAAATTCATCGAAAGTTTGATAACAGTAATCATTTCTTACACAGAACCAGTTGCCATCCATCTCATCTCCTGGATTATTTACCCTATGGAGAGTTACTGAGAGTCTACAGACTATGTACTGATGAAATGGACTTATACAAGGAAATGTGTACTTCTATAAATATTTTCTTGAGAAGGGGTTATTTCATTAAAGACATTCAGAAGACACTGGTTAAACTAAAAAATAATTCAGTAGTACAAATTAATTTGTCAGCAGCCAGTACCTCTTATGAAACACTACGGAAGATATACTGGCAGTAATAGTAGACAAGACAAGTTAGAAGTTAGGCAAATGTATATAATTATTTCTTACAATGTTTTTTCTCATTAACAAGTTAAGATAATAAAGCATTTTTGGTAGTTTATATTTAAAGGGTTTTGTGATACATTATGCAGAGTTCCTATGTTTTCGTACACAAGAGGTAGGAACATACAGGACATTATTGTACAAAGTAAATTTGTTAAGCCAGTGCATAAGTTATGCAGCACTTTAGGTATACTGGGCACTAGTGGTTGTACCAGATGCTCCGCATGCAAATATGTTGTTACATTGTTTTTTAGTCATATCAGTGGTGTTCCCTTTAGTCCTAAAGGACATTTTATTTGTGCAACATCTAATGTTATCTGTGTTCTGAGATGCTCCTGTAGTCTCTTTTATATAGGTGAAACTAAGAGAAGTTTTAAACTGAGACTGCAGGAGCACATTAGAGACATAAAAATGGAAAAAGTTACTAGTCCTGTTGCCATGCATTTTAAGTTGTTTCATAACAGCAATCCAGACTCTCTGCAAGCCAGCATCCTAGAACAAGTTAATTGGGGTGTTGGCAACTCTGAGTTTAAGAATAAACATCACTTGTTATATAAAGAAAGTATTTATATTTTAAAATACAGTACTTTAAGTCCTTGTGGACCAAATACTGAATGTTCAAGGAAACTTTGATATAACTGTTTTCTAAGCATAATAGAAATACAGTATTCAATGTTTTAGATATTGATTAATTAGTTAAGTGTTTTAGAATTGATAGTTAATGTTTGTATAAAATGGCACTGTTTTTTCCTTATTGATGTACTCCTAGAAGGCATTTCTTGCCTAAGCGCTAGAGACTTGACACATTTCTGCTAATAAAGTGCAAGCTGGTGATTTTTACATTTTTTTACTGGCCTTTTTGTCATATTTTCATACTTTTGGGACTTCTTTGTTGTTTTTTTTCATGTTAAACCTCACTCTACCAGGGCAGCTGCCTCCTCTACTGCCTTTTTCAAAGGCATTGACTTTACCTCCATTTTAGAAGCAGCCACTTGGACCTCGGTCCACACCTTCACCAAGCACTACAAGCTGGACATGGCCTCCAGAGCAAGAGCAGGTTTTGCCAGGTCAATCCTCCAAGGCCTGGTTGACCACGAAAACCACTCCTTCTCCCAGGTTCATACCTAAAGCTCTGGTACTCTCCCTACTGTTATGAATACTGCAACATGAGAATAGAAGGACATAGAATAGTTGTGTAAGAACTTACCATAACCTTAGATGTCCTTCACTTCCATGTTGCAGTATTCAGTCCCGCCCACCTACCCCCTGTTTTGTTTCCTAACTATCACGCCATGGCCTCCCTGTGGGGACATAGTCATTCTTTTCCCCAGTCTCCACACTCAACACAGCCAACCTACTGCCCTGGGCCTGGCCTACATGCAAGTCTAAGGGTCTCCAAGTAGAACCCCCCTTTAACCCACAGGAGCACTACTGTATGTGGCAAAACATTCTTTTGAGGGTACGTGCAGACGTCACTTTTATACCCAATGTCAGTTTATGGCCCTGGTAAGGGACGTCACACATACCCTCCTACAACAAAGACTTTGGTATACTTGCCAGACGGTGGTGCTGCAGGCAGCACCGCCCTACTGTTATGACTACTGCAACATGAGAATAGAACAACGTTAGGTTTAGCATTAGCATGGATTTTCCGAAGGATGTGGAGTCTTAAACTCAAATGTTTGTCATTATTTCATGACTCCAATCCTCAGCTATTTGCCAGAAAAAGACAGATATTAGGGGGAACACACCAAAAATATGAGGCAGAAATCTAGAAATTCTGCAAAAACCTGTACAGTTGAGAGGTATGCTGTGTATCCACAGTTTTTTTGATATCTGCCAGTAGGTTACCCACCTCAAAGATGTCTACTGAGCCATGTAGTTCAGCACATGAAGGGAAAAGGTGGCCAAAGCATAAGTTTATTTCTCCAATCTGTCTAATGCCCTAGACTCTTTGTTAAGGGGATGGACAGAGGAACTCTCTTTGGACATTTCCTTTTTAGTGACTGCTGCTGCTACCACCATGGCATCTACACGGGGACCCTTAGCCCAGAACTTCCTTTCTTTAGGGGCAAATAAAATTCTGTCTGCTTTCTTTGGAACAGGCTCTTCCACATCAGGCTCCTTCCAGGCTTTCTGAGTAACAAGGTTGACTAAGGCATTGGAAGGGAGGACCACCCAGGACTAAGAAAGGCCACTCCAAAAGACCTCAAGAAACACTGACTCAACAGCAGTAGTTTTGGTGACCAATCCTCACCCTCTGTTTCATCAATTCAAGGATGGCAGACGTCTTCTGGGGGGATCTTGGACATCCCTCCTCCCTCATCTAAGTTTGTGTCTTTGGTGACAGACTCAAGACAGGACTCAATATGCTTCCACTTACAAGCCCTCTTCCAGAGAATGTGCCTTGGGGCTCCTGATGAGGACACATCATAATCAGACAAGGGCCTTGATTGCTGGATAGTCTTGAAGCCTAAGGGATACATTTGTCCCTGTCTACCAGAATGTGAGGGAGTAGGAGCAGTCTTCAGAAGAAGTCTGGATGGATCCAAACTCTGTGAATGTACCAGTCATCCTGGTCTGTCCAAGAGCCTCAACAGCCAACTCATTCTATGGAATTGAAGAAGAGCCACATAGGTTAGTAGAGTCAGATACTCTCTCGATTCCTTGGAACCGAGCTATCCAATGCTGATGCCCCAAGTTTTAATGACGGCTCTGAAAATCTAGGGGTCGACTCCACTACTGGAGCTCTGATACCAACAATCTGGCTGCAGGACTCTAGTCAACTCAAGCACACTGGAGTCAAGTGAATAAGGGAAAATGTTGAGGCCGAAGTCTCTAAGGCTACTGACTCTGAAGCTAGTACAGCGGGAAGATTGGATGCAATGTATGCCAGATCCAGGAATGGAGATGGCGTAGGAAGCTGAGCGGGCTGATCAGTCAGGGTGGAAGGGGATGATCCCAGTCCCTTCCTCGAGGACAGAGCCAGGATGAATCCCAGATGAATTTGTGTCCTCAAAAACTCCCTCATCATTCTTTCAATGTTGAATTCAGTGAAACTCCTATTAGATTGGCCAGATCTGGAGGATAAGGATAGCAAAACAGGTCTCTACAGTATTTTTTGTAATACTGGAGAATGAAGCCTGGGATTTATAGGCCCTGGAGTAAAAGATTTCTTCGGTGAGTGAGTATGGATCCTAACAACATTTCGATCTGACTGTCTCGAGACTTCAGGCACCAGACCCACAGGAGCTGTGGGGTCAAGAGACTTTTCTTGGCTTCTTCTGGGCAATCCTCAGATCTCTTGTTTTTAGACTTCTCTTTCACCTTAACTCTATCCTTTCTCTCTCTCTTTAGATCTCTCCCATTCCTTATGCCTTTTCTTCTTGAAGGGAGGGTAAAAGGTGGATGCCTTCATGTTCGAAGACATTTTGGACCTTGTCTGCAGGGGAAGAAGGCCTTTTAATATCAGTTTCTCTTTGCCCCCTGAAGGGCTCTGGTGCCAAACACAACATAAACATAGCATGGATCCTGAAAGTGGGAAGGCCCCATAGAGTGCAGGTCTTGAGGTGATATTTTATACCCACAGGATGAACACTTTTTAAAGCCTGTTGACATCAGAATAACTATAAAGTGATGTACCTAGATATCAACTAGTCTAATGATTACCTTAATCTTGTATATAAATACACACACAAGTAACTATTACATAAACTAGGAAAAAACAAACTAATCTAACTTAAACAACTACTAACACCCTAACACTACCCTAATTCTACAATAACTACCAAAATTTTAAAAGGGGGAGTAAAAAAACTTTCACTTATTATGAAGTAAATATTGTGGGTATAAAAAGCCAGGGAAATGTTATGGCTAGGCTTGTATAGGCCCTAGGGCCAATAGCCTAGTACCAACCTATGAACCTATAAGAATGATGGCGTTCCCAGTCCACAAGTTTGATTTAGTCAGGTCACAAATTAAATCAGAGTTAATTCAGGCAGAAGAGGGAATTGTGGGTAGGGGAGTTGTCAGAGCTCTCAGATCCAAAGCTTTGGTATGAGATGCCATGTTCAGAATCCGCCAGATCCGAAAACTCACATGTGGAATTAGATGAAAAAAGACAACATCAGTTCACAAGTTACACATACTAAGAAATGCAGTAATAGCTCAATTATAACAAATATACAAACAACATACTCTATAAATATTCCACTACTACTTAAATATTCCACTACCACTTAAATATTCCACTACTACTTAAATAAAAATAATATTAAACCATAACAATATATACAATGTGATCAACCTTAAAATGTCAGATTTAAATTTAGTGAATAATAGAGAGGCCCAATGAAAAAATAGTATGGATACCAGACCCATTATGCATTCAGCAAGGAAACTGACTAATCTGCAACAACGATCTTATCTGTAGACATACTACTATGGCATCTCTCAACTGTGATATGTCCATTATAAGTACCATTGCTGTAGGATTCAATTACATGTACTGGAAAAGTACAAAGCAGTGCAACTTACAGACCTTAGGAGGCAGGTAGTTATGCTATCCACTCAAATACAGTAGCAAAGTCTGCTCCGTTACTGCACTAGACATCAAATTTACATTGTTTTGTGTGTATGAATGACCAACCCAGCCACTGGGGATGCACAAGCCAGTGCATTTCTTTGTGCCAGTCCCAAGCCCGGATAAATGGGGAGGGTTACATCAGGAAGGGCATCCGGCATAAAACCTCTGCCAAATTACATATGCAGAGAACATTTCATATTTCCATATCTGATCGGTCGAGGCCCGGGTTAACAATGACCACCACCAGTACTGTTAGCCAACCAGGTGCTGGCAGAAATTGAGCTACTGTTGGCTGAAGGAGAAGAGGAGGGGGAAGGCATGCCTGAAGGCAGGAAGAGAGGAGGAAGGTTAAGAGTGTAGTAGTGAAGGTAGGAACTTTGAATGTTGGCAGTATGACCGGTATAGGGAGAGAGCTAGCTGATATGATGGAGAGAAGGAAGGTTGATATATTGTGAGTGTAAGAGACCAGATGGAAGGGAAGTAAGGCCAGGTGTACAGGAGGTGGGTTCAAATTGTTCTATCATGGTGTGGATGGCAGAAGAAATGGGGTAGGGGTTATCCTAAAGTAACAGTATGCCAAGAGTGTTTTGGAGGTGAAGAGAGTGTCTGATAGAGTGATGTTTACGAAGCTTGAAACTGATGGTGTAATGATGAATGTTGTTAGTGCATATGCTCCACAAGCTGGGTGTGCGATGGATGAGAAAGAAAAATGTTGGAGTGAGTTGGATGAAGTGGTGGTGAGTGTACCCAAGGGTGAGAGACTAGTGATTGGAGCGGACCTCAATAGGCATGTTGGTGAAGTGAACAAAGGGGATGAGGAAGTAATGGGTAGGTATGGTGTTAAGGAGAGGAATGCAGAAGGTCAGATGATTGTGGATTTTGCGAAAAGAATGGACATGGCTGTGGTGAATACATATTTTAAGAAGAGAGAGGAGCATAGGGTGACATACAAGAGTGGAGGAAGATGCACACAGGTGGATTATATCCTAAGTAGGAGGGCCAGTCTGAAGAAGATTGGAGACTGTAAAATGGTGACGGGGGAAGTGTAGTTAAGCAGCACAGAATGGTGGTCTGTAGGATGACGTTGGTGATCAAGAAGAAGAGGAGGAGTGTAAAAGCAGTGCCAAGGATTAAATGGTGGAAGTTAAAAAAGGATAATTGTGAGGTGGAGTTTAGGGAATAGTTAAGACAGGCACTTGGAGGCAGTGAAGAGTTACCGAATAGCTGGGTAACTAAGGCAGAGTTAGTAAGGGAGACTGCTAGAAAGGTGCTTGGTGTGACATCTGGACAGAGGAAGGAGGACAAGGAGACCTGGTGGTGGAATGAGAAAGTACAGGACAGTATACAGAGGAAGAGGCTGGCGAAGAAGATGTGGGACTGTCAAAGAGATGAAGAAAGTAGGCACGAGTATAAGGAGATGAGACACATGGCAAAGAGAGAGGTGGCGAAGGCTAAGGATAAGGCATATGGAGAGATGTATGAGAGATTGGACACTAAAGAGGGAGAAAAGGACCTGTACTGACTGGCTAGACAGAGGGACAGAGCTGGGAAAGATGTGCAGCAGGTAAGGGTGATAAAGGATAGCGAGGGAAACGTACTCACAAGTGAGGAGAGTGTGTTGAGCAGACGGAAAGAGTACTTTGAAGGGCTGATGATGAGGAGAATGAGAGAGAAAGAAGGTTGGATGATGTGGGGATAGTGAATCAGGACGTGAAACAGATTAGCAAGGAGGAAGTAAGGACAGCTATGAAGAGGATGAAGAATGGAAAGTCTGTTGGCCCAGATGACATACCAGTGGAAGCATGGAGGTGCTTAGGTGAAATGGCAGTGGAATTTTTAACCAGATTGTTTAATGAAATTTTGTAAAGTCAGAGGATGCCTGAGGAGTGGAGAAAAATTGTTTTGGTACCTATCTTTAAGAATAAGGGTGATGTGCAGAGCTGCAGTAACTACAGAGGGATAAAATTGATCAGTCACAGCTTGAAGTTATGGGAAAGAGCAGTGGAAGCTAGGTTAAGAAGGGGTGTGATGATTAGTGATCAGAAGTATGGTTTCATGCCAGGAAAGAGCACTACAGATGTAATATTTGCTCTGAAAGTGTTGTTGGAGAAATACAGAGAAGGTCAAAAGGAGTTGCATTGTGTCTTTGTGGACTTAGAGAAAGCATATGACAGGGTGCCGAGAGGAGTTGTGGTATTGTATGAGGAAGTCGTGAGTGGCAGAGAAGTATGTAAGAGTGGTACAGGATTTGTACAAGGGTAGTGTGACATTGGTGCGGACTGCGGTGGGAGTGACAGATACATTTAAGGTCGAGGTGGGATTACATCAAGGATCAGCTCTGAGCCCTTTCTTATTTGCAGTGGTGATGGACAGGTTGACAGATGAGTTCAGACAGGAGGCCCCGTGGACTATGATGTTTGCAGATGACATTGTGATATGTAGTGAGAGTAGGGACCAGGTTGTGGAGACCCTGGAGAGGTGGAGATATGCTTTAGACAGGAGAGGAATGAAGGTCAGCAGGGCTAAAACAGAATATATGTGTGTAAATGTGAGGGAGGGTAGAGGAATGGTGAGGATGCAGGGAGTAGTGTTGGTAAAGGTGGATGAGTTTAAGTACTTGTTATCAACAGTTCAGAGTAATGGTGAGTGTGGAAGAGAGGTGAAGAAGAGAGTACAGGCAGGGCGGAATGGGTGGAGAAGAGTGTCAGGAGTGATTTGTGACAGATGGGTACCAGTAAGAGTGAAAGGGAAGGTCTACAAGAGGGTAGTGAGACCAGCTATATTATATGGGTTGGAGATGGTGGCACTGACGAAAAGGCAGGAGTCAGAGCTGGATGTGGCAGAGTTAAAGATGTTAAGATTTGCACTGGGTGTGACTAGGATGGACAGGATTAGGAATCAGTATATTAGAGGGTCAGCTCAGGTTGGACAGTTTGGAGACAAAGCAAGAGAAGCAAGATTGCATTAGTTTGGACATGTGCTGAGGAGGGATGCTGGGTATATTGGGAAAAGGGTGCTAAGGATGGAGCTGCCAGGCAAGAGGAAAAGAGGAAGGTCTAAGATAAGGTTTATGGAAGTGGTGAGAGAGGACATGCAGGCGGTTGGTGTGAAAGAGCATTATGCAGAGGACAGGAAGAAATGGAAACAGATGATCCGCTGTGGCGACCCCTAACGGGAACAGCCGAAAGAAGATGATGATGATGATGTGTGTATGAATGACCATGTGGTAGCCTTACAGACATTCTGAGAAGATACATTCTAATGAACTACAGAAAGTTGCAGAAGCAAACTCTAGCTTCCTTCTTCAAACAAAGTTTGGTTGTACTTCTCATAGTAAAAAATACAATGCCATTAGCTAACCAGGTAGAAAGGGTTTGGTTCATTACCAGCTGACCTTGTTTCCTCTTCATAAAAGGAACAAACAATTGGCCAGGCCCTGTAACACATTTTGCCATTAGTACATACTACATAAAGGCCCTGTGAACATTTAAACAGTGCAAAAATGTATTTCTTTATTTTATTACTTTGGATAGAAAACCTAGAAGTTGAATGGACTGATCTGGGGTAAATTCAGAGACTGATTTAAGCATAAAATGAGGGATGTGTTTTTATAGATATCCTTTCATTGTAGAAGTCTGTATTAATGTTCTTTAAACATTAAAGCCAAAAGATCATAAATTACTCTTGCTGAATGAACATCAACTAGAAACAGAGTGTTTCAAAGATAAGTACTTCCAGCTGAACAGACCTGAAAACCTCAGAGGAGATGTATAGTCAACTTCTAAGTTATGAAATTCATCTCCCAAGATAAAGTCAATGGATGTCTCCAGAGTCTGGCATGCAAAGTACCTTCTTAGAACTGCTCAACAACTCGGTCTGCAGCTAAAGAAGATACTACAAATACAGAGAAATGATGAAAGACACTTCAACAGATGAGTAAACCAGTAATGACCTGTACACAGACAGCAAATACCATAATATTAGAAATACTGAAATATTACGTACATTAATGGACAGGTTTCTGCACCAGATGGAAATCTATTCCACTTACAGAGATGGTCTTTCAAAACACACAAGATTGCATTAACACAATAAAACTATTAAGGATTAACTGGGCATCCTCACCATTGTTAGGCTGACAGCTTTGTGGCTGGGGTGAAGGACAGCATCCTCCCCAAATTTGTCAGGATTTGTGTACTTCTCACAGGTAGTTTCAAGGGCTCTGCTCCTCACATTTTAGTTAGAAGAAAGAAATACGCTGACATTAGCCAGAGCAGAGCTTCTCTTTTCACATTTGGAAGTTCTGGTACCAGAGATGTTGGAGCAAATACATAAATGGCAGCCCAGGTACAAAGAGACCAAAAAGGAATTTGTCGTCTTCATTAGACAATGAGGCAACCTGGAGGCAAACACTAGAAAATGATCTCCCACATATGAAACAAACATATCTATCTCTAGACAGCCCACTTTCACAACATCCAGGAATACTCACCTGCCCAAATTCAGCTCATGAGAAACTGACATCTTTTGACTTACAATGTCTGTTGCTTCATTTTGTTGGCTTGTATTATGAATTGCTTGTAAAAAATAGATTAGATATGAATGCCTGTCTTCCCAACTGCCAGTTTCTCATGAGCAAGAATTTCAAGAAAACAATTAATTCAGTCACAAATCACCAACACAAATAACCAAAACCAACCAACAACACAAGAAGGCTGGATACCATTGCACTATATACAAAATAAGGAAACGGAGGTAAGCCAGAGGGCTTAAGTGAAGTTTGGTATCCCACCTGTGACACAGAGGGTGACAGGACTAACACAAAAGAGAGTATAAAGGATAAGAAGGATAAGTCTGGATAAAATCATTTTAGCTAGCAGATCTAAGAGACTCTCTCTCTCTCTGATACCCTCCATGTGGAAGGAATAAAGACACCTTGCTGAAGTTTCCAGTAGTTTATACAGTTAAGCAAGTAGATGGATGAGTGTTCTTGTAAGGTTTAAAAACAAAGTCTCTTCTGGGGGGGGGTGTCTGGAGAGAGTGTCTTTCCCTAACCTGACAAAATTTGTTCTGGGGAGTGTAACTGGAAAATGTAGTCAAGGGGAAAATCTGAATCCCTATCAAATTCCACATCAGAGGAACAGGAATCTAAGGCTTATGTTTAGTGGTTTGAGATGTCACAAAGGGAGGAGGCTTTAGAGACATGACTGCCTAAAAAAGCCTCTGAAAAAAATCACACCATTTTTCCTTCCCTGGATGCAGAAGGGGATGTCGAGTGCTTCAAATATTTTTTTTCTTTTTAGAGTTGATGTCCGCCTGAATAAACTTAGGAGGTTCTAAACCTTGGGGCATTTCTATCAGGGTTCCGGGGACCTCTTCCTACACAAAGGATCTGAGGAATTCTTTGACGGCCCTTGAATACAATAATTTGCACATTGTCAGAGGACTTTGCCATCTGCAAGGCCTCAGCAGCCATAACGATCTCCAGCAGGGTCACGGTAGAGGACTCGTGAAAAGACAGTAGGCCGACTGTGGGCTTGACCACCTCAGGGGGTACGTCCATTTCCAAAATGAGAGCTTGAGCATCCTCTCATGGTCTCAAGTTTTTTCTCAGGCAGGAGGTCTACATCCGGGCCTTCCAACATAGCGGACTGGCAAAAGCATTTTAGATGCTGGGTGTCAAGAAAGGTATTAAGGGGGACAGCCTAGATCGGAGGCTTTTCAAAATGAACGACAGGTAGATAGAACAGAATTTATAGCTGTGCTCATGGTCTAGATAGAAATGGTACTTAGTATGTAAATCTTTGTATGAAATTTGTCTGCCACACTCACAGTTACCCCTACTAGCAGACATATAACAATTATTAGCAAAACAGACAAGATTTTAGAAGGTTCCCCAACAGGGCACTTACCTGATCCTACAACTGAAGCTAAAGTGACTAGCGACCAAATGATTACAGTCTGTTGGGTGCAATGACCTGCATTCGGAGTGAAGGTAAAACAGTCTAAGGATCTTGTACGTACGTCCGCTTTTATAACCAGACGCATAGGAGTTGAGGTCAATACCTGGATATATGTTGTACATACATAAAGCTTTGTTATCCCAACTGGACGTCAGAGAACTACAACCCATCTGTTAAGAATACTGCAACAGTCACTCAGTCAGGACATCTTATCTAATGATTCTATACACTTGGAAACATATTGCATAAATCAGCAGGTCATCTGAATAAGGGAAAATATGTATGCCCCGAGTCCTGCAATAAGCAACCACTGGAGCCAGGCAGTTTGTAAATACTCAGATAGCCCAAAGGGTAATGCAGGAAACTGATAAGGTGAGCCATACACAGCAAATATCAGATATTTCCTGAAGTTGGTAGCAATTGGAATGTGATAATAACCATCTTTCAGATCTAAAGTCACCTTGAAACAGTGGCCCAAAGAACGGGTAGGACCATTTGCAGGGTGAACATTTTGAATTTGGGTATTTAGGAAAGACAAATCTCACACTGACCTCCATGACAGCTCCTTTTTCAGTACCAAAAAAAATTCTGGCATAAAATCCTTTTCCTTTCTGTGGTGCAGGAACTGGTTCTATAACCCCTGTTTGCGACATGTACAGGAGTGCAGGAGAGAACAGGACAGTCTGGTCTGGTGGGTAAGGAGGTATTCCCCTGAAGAGAGAAGTATTTTCTGTCCAATGCCAGGAGTATCTTCTTTCAATTATTCTTAGCACCCATCTGTCTGAGATTATTAGTTGTCAGGCTGCTAGGTTCTGCGAAAGCCTGAAAGAAGGGGAAACAGGAGGAGGGACACAACGAACGGACAGGATGTCACAGTCTCTGTATATTCATTATTTAGCAGGGGAAAGATCTTTTTTGGGAAAGGAATGCTTTTTATTTGGTTTGGCAGCATTATCCTCCTCCTCCTCATCCACCCATTTCATCTTGGTACCCTTACTCTTGTTAGGCCAGCACTTTTCTTTGTTCTGCTGTTTGAAGTTAGATATCTTGTTAGGAGAAAACCTGTGAATATGAAACATTCTATATGCTCCATGCATCAATTTACCTCTATCATCCCATTGTTTGAGAATCTGCGTAGCAGTAGGACAAATACTAATTCAGAACTTAAAGGAGCACTCAAAATCTCATTCTTTTAAATCCGCAGAAAAAGTCTGGATATTTATCAGACCTTCTTCAATACAAGAGAAGTGGCTACATTTCTAGAAATAATGTCCACTCCTTTCAACACACTCTTCAAAGCATGTTTCAAAACCTGAGTCTCATTCATATAACACTTCTGTTCAGCAGGCAAAGATAAAACAAAGTCATCTAAACTGTAAGGACATTGTAAAATAAATTTCCACATAAAGCCTTGATAATTTAAAATTCTAAAGACTATATCACTACACAGAGCCAATTGTTTTCCCTGAGATTCTAACCACTTGCCAATTTTATCCATAGGTGTAGGGTTAGAAGAAGCCAAGGCTCTCTTGTCAGAATTAGCAGTTGAAGAAACCACAGATGGATCAGCTCACAAGAGATATGTGATATCAGAGTACAGCTTGTATTTACTCATAGCCTTTTTAGGAACTGGTTCACTAGCCGGGGGGGGGGGGGTACATGCAGTTTTATAGGCATCTTCTAAGGCCAGTAACCAAGGAAACAACCAAAACATTTGGAATCTTTTTCTCAAAAAGGACCATAATCGCCACCAATCTCTGGCATAGGTCCAGATTTATTTATTGATTTTTTTTTTTTTATTGATTGATAGGCATTTGTTTACAGGGATAGTCCACTGGGCCAAGAAGACCCTACTTTCAGATTGCTTCCAGTCAACTACATCCCTGAACCTAGCTAGCATCTCTGGCAAGATGAACACTTTCTTGTCACCTTCTGAAGGGTCAGATCTGATGGACTCAGAGTGTTCAGTACTGTCTGCATTACAGTCCCCCATCAAAATCTATGGAACTAGCCTGATCTCTAGAAAAGGCAGCCCTATAGTCGTGCTGAACAGGAATATGGTCTCAAAGATTAGCTGACTGTAAAACACTCTTTTAGTTAAGGAAACCACATCAGCCCTATACCTTGTAATAACCTAATTATCTGTAATGTGGTGAAGTTTCTGTTTATTCTTACTATGAAGTGTACTAGACGACAAAATATCTGTGGACAGAGTATTACGTTTAGTAATGGGTCTCTTTCCCAGGACCTCTCCTGTATCTAAAGGATTGGTCTCTCCAGTACCAGAAAAGTACTAGAACAGCCACAGAGGGCTACAGGTTCATACCAGAGGGTAAAAGAGAAAAAGGTAAGTAGCTTGTGGGCGAGCTTAAGATAAACACATTCACAAACCATAGGCTGAGCTATGTTTTTTTTCTTTTTAGGTGCAACTGGATTTGATTGGGGGGAAGCCACAACAGGATCCATCAAGTCAGGTGAAACAGCACCAGCCAGAATAAGATACAGACACTATTAAAGGCTGAGTAAGGGCAGGAATAATACAAAAATCTAAACTATGTCTCCACAGAGCAAAGATGGCTAAACTGCATAAAATATAGCAGAAACAGTTTAAATAGGCAAAGTCTTGTTCTATAATCTCTACAGTGTAGTAAACAGCAGCACACCCAATCACACCACCAAGTAAAATTCACATCTCAGTAGTGACAAAAATAAAATATATGCCCTTAAATCAAATAAAAACCTTTTAAAACAGCATAAATAAGCATTTACTTAGAGATTATCAGAAATGGAAAAAAATCCACAGAAAATGCAAACAAAGTAACTTGCAGTAAAATTGTGATTTAGCTATAAAAACAGCCATAGCAGTGTTAAATCAGTGGTAAAGATCATAAAATGGAGCATAATAGTGAAAAAAATGCAAAACTGTCGTATCACAACTTCAAAAATGCAGCAGATAAACAACAGAAACAACAGACTTCTTGGTCTACAAGCAGGAAGCAGCCTCTAGTGCTACACTGACACCACAGAACTTCAGTTTTCCAGTACAAGTCATAAAACACCTAAAAAAAACCAACAGTCTCTTAACTGCATAAGAGCAGTATTAAGCATATAAACAAAACAATAAGTTAGAATTTCAGAGGAATTAGCAGTAGCAGTAAATAGAATATAAAAATAAAAAAATAACACACAACTAAATACATACATACATATATATATATATATATATACACACATACATATATGTATTATATATATTTGTATACACATTTTAAATACAACAGAAATAAATCAAAAGTATATAATAAATAGGAGGGAAGTTTCCACAAGATCTCACTTGAGCTTCTGCAATCTACCAATGCAGACTGATGAGGAGATTTAAACTTTACAAGTCCTACAGCTGACAGTAAAACATCAAATAACTGACTTTCTATGAAAGGGTACAGGCTTCCCTGTCGGAAGGAGCTTAGCAATCCCCTCTCACAGAAAATCAGAGGAGGGGATTCTGAGTTCTGAAAAGTTACCCATGTGGGTTCATGCATACACAGAACCCATTTGCCACTGAGGTAGTGTGAATGAAGAACATCGCACATAACCGTTACCACTATGATAAGAATGCTATTTTAATGCATGCAAAACAAAGCCTAAACAAAAGTATGACAAATCACTTTAAAAAGAATCATGTTATGGCAGTTAAAGATATGTGAGAAGAAACTAAACAAAAGAAAATAAAGCCTGAAAACTGGAAGCTCATGATTACAGACAATGATAAGACAGAAGCAGTGAAAATATTTTTAGTCCCTTTAATCTTGTATACACATCATGCATAATTTTTATCATCCATAACTTTTCCTCTGATTGATAATTAATAAAGAATTGAAAGAATTTATTTGGTAGAAGAGTGCAAGAATTTAGTGAGATAAGCAGATTCACCCCACAGAAGAATGTGGTTAAGGGTGACCCGATTTGAAGGGGTATTTTAGATCTATGCGGTTGTTGTGTCTTTCGGCTTTTCCCGGTTAGGGGTCGCCACAGCGGAACTCTGGTCCGCTAATGACTGGCAGTTGATTTTTACATGCTATGTTGCCGGCCCTAACGCACAACCTTCATCGAAGGTACGCCCATTCACGCATGTCTCCACAGAAGACGCTCTTGCTGAGAATCAAACGGGACAACGTCTTGCTGTGAGGCGACAACACTACCGCATCACCACCACCGGGGTTACTATGCGGTTAAGGCTCATAAACAACTCAAGCAAAAGGTTATAAATTAAAATGTAAAAGGATGATGATGAATGGGGGGGGGGGCTGAGAGATAAAGAGAGTCTGGAATTTTGGATGCAAGTCTTTATGGAGAGCAACAACATCCAAACCAGATTATTATACCCAGAAAAGAGCGGGAATATTCTAAGAATGAAGTTAGTGCAAGTATGGAGAAAGCAGATTTTACTAGAATGTCTGCAAGTAGGGTTATAGAAAATAGGCAAGAGAGGCCTGGAATTTACTTGAGGAAATTAGCAAAGCAAATAAAGTATTGGGAACAAGCCAGTCAAGAGGGAAAGGTATACAGTAAGATGAGCACAAGCAGAAGTTTGGACTTCAAGTTAGAGACTACTTTCCCTGCTGGGAACTGATATCATAGTACAGGCAAAGATAATGGGATAAAGGAGTTTTAATGGAAAGACCAGATCTAGTAGAGTTTTTAGTTGAGTCTAAAACAGAAGCTGCTGTTAAAAAGGGGATAATAAGAAGTGTCTATAAAATAGCACGATAATAATAAGATTGAATCTGAAAAAGTTAGAAAAGATTGTAAAGACAGACTAGAATGGCAATTTACAAAGGAACAATAGGAAGATATTCATATGGCTCCCAAGTATTCAACACAGAACAGAAAGTTTAGGATTTTTGTTTGGAATTGTTTGTATAGGTATTTTTTAATATTTCAAGCGGACTTCAGAGTATTTTCCCCAGGTAAATAGCAAATAGCGATGGTGTGATAGGGAAGACAAAGGTAACTAAGAACATGCACTTTTTTTTTTTTTTTTTTACTCTTCATAGTTTAACAAGTTGGCAGAGTTTAAAAATTCTCTGCAGATTACTTGGTCAGAAATGTTGGGGGGGGGAGGGGGCAAATGGCTGTAGCTAAGGAAATAATAATTCTGAGCTGTGACACAGGATTTCAACTGCATACATATACTAAGACCTTATCAGGATTAATGCTATTGGCTGCCAAAAAAGCAATTACTAGAAATTGGAAATCAAAATCTAGACCAACTGTAACAGAAGTACTGAATACCACAAAGGAGATAAAAGAACTAGAGGTGAGATCTTTAACATAGGGAAGCAGCAAATTATATATAAAGAAATGGAATTTGTGGGCAAAATACATGCAGAATAATGTTGAAGAGGAGGACTGAGGTTTAAAGGAAGTCAGGAATTGAGCAATTTATGTAACTCGAGTGAATAATTGTTAAAAAGAAAACATATATGTAATGTATCATGCACGAACATGACAAATGTTAATGTGGTTTATTTTTTCTATTAATGTATGCATGCCTATGTCATTAAAAATTATTTAATAAAAGCGTTTAAAAAACACTGCTCCTGGGAAGAATTTTTCCTAATTTCCCACCCTCTATGCAACTAGGAAGTCCCCCAGATTAGGACATACAATGGGTGTCAGTGTTCACCCACCCCTCTTTCTGAAAGTGGCTGTCATCAGCAGGAAGCCCTTCTCATTCTCAGGCAGCACTACATTGTTTCATCCCTGATTTTCAGACCAAATGACTATGTGTATTTGCATCTCCCCTCCTCCTTACAGGATGGACACCCTCATCCTCCCTGCTTGGACTGTAAAGCACTTGAACTACTATTTGAACTAGGATCATCTAAGCCATAGTCAGGGATTTATCCCTCTATGGCACTGGCACAGATGATGGTGCTCTGGCAAAGTCTAGGCCTGTGAGTGCAACCTTTCAACAGATTTCTCAGGTGTGCCCTTTCAGCAACAGCCATTGTCCAACTTGTGAGACTGATCAGAAGCTTCTTCTTACATTTACTAGCTGCTGGAATGAACTACTGGCACTTATAGCAGTGCTTCACATCCTGCTCTTCTCCCAACCGGTAGGGACAGTGATGCTATAGATCCCAACCAATTACTAGCAGACCACGCAAACACTACGAAAGTAACAGTGCTTTAGGCATCAATTTTGGAACTTTTCTACAACAAACACCAGGAATGAGATATGTTATGTTATGTACAAGTGGTAGAAAAGAAACACCAGGTTCAGAGTCTAGGCACACTTACCTAGTGCACCAAGTGACATCACAGCATGCAAAAATATAAAGTACATATATCCTAACCATGACAGTTTCTGAAAAGAGCCGATGAAATGAAGCAGAATACAGGATAAACTAGAGTAGATATTCTAACAAGGGTCCCAGACGTTACATAGGGAGACTGAATCTAAGCTTGATTTTTCTGACAAGTGTTAGAAAAGAACATGAGGTTGGGACTAGGCTTTTCTGTTTTATGACACTGTTAGAGTGATGCAAATAAGAAAACCCACAACAACAGGGTAAACCTAAAGATAAGACAGCTTTGTACCAGCAGAAAGTGCTTGCAAGAAATGACTAAGTCTGCATTTTTGGAAGACTCTTCTTTCAACAGTTTTGTTAATATTGAAGGATTCAAAGGCTACTTTTCACTCCAGTATGGAAAGTAAAACAAAGCTTAAAAATGATGGGCACTTTTTCCTAATATACCTTAGCACATATTACGAGACTGTATAATTATTTTACAATAAATGCCAACTTAACTCAAAAGCATTGTGAATACAACTCTAATGCTCCATCTCATTCTCACCTGATATAAAAGACAGCCTTAGTAGCATGCTCTTGGTAAACAAACATATTCTTTCGGTTCACCACAGAAAAAGCAGTCAGAACAGATCTCAGAGCTTGGATAGCTAGAAAGGAAATTCAACACAAATTAGTAAAACACACTGGTCTTTTACTGAAACTGATTTTAGAGTCATTATCACCTGTTTTATACCGCATGCATTGTGTTAGTGCAATTACTGTACTCATTATCTGTATAACTTGAGAATATATCTTTGTATTCCACATCCTACAATATTAATTTAGTTTCTGGATTTTTTTCATCAGTACAGTACTTCAGCAACAAGTATTCCAAATTAAAAACTAAAAAGGAAAAATTGTTTTTCGCTCAGCAAAGAATTCTCAAGTTTCTTTTTTGCTATGCCACTTATTTTTTCTTGTCTTGTTAGACAACTCCAAGTAGAAATATGACTGACATAAGAGTTTGGGTACAAACAAGGCATAAAACTACCGGGAAGAATTTGAAATGAAAGACAGTAGGACCAAGGTAGTGAAAAAGTCCCAGATCCATTTAATGCAGCAGTAAGATACCAGACTTTTGTCAGTCTGATGCCCACTACATCAGGAAGGCTGCAGGCATAAGAAGTGGATGGCATAGTCCTTCGCATACTTCAACAGACAGATACCAAAAGAGACTATCCAGACACAACTGGAAGCTCCAAGGTAGAAGTCCGCACAGGTACAAGAAAGTACTACTTGACAAAAGTTACTGACAGATGATAATGAAAACAGCCTTTCCCAAGTAATAGTAGGATCCAACAGAAGTGGAATTGAAAAATGCTAGAAAAAACTACACAGACATACTTACAAAAAAAGACAGCTCTTGGTTAAGAAGGACCTGCAGTTTATAAATTGGTACACTACGTAGGTCAAGCTATCCCCAATGGACATGTTACTCTACAGTTGGTATGCTAAGAAAACAATTATTTAAGTAGATGTTTTACATCTATCAAGATGGTTTACACTGATCACAGACATTAAAAGGAAAGTGCAAGTCTTTGTTTTCACTTTGCTTAAAGGAGAAATGACAAAGTCTATGCCGAAGACTGCATGACTTTTTTTTTTTTACCTTTGTATTCCACTGTATTCACTCATGTCACTGTCTTCAACTTATTTGTTTAGAGATGGACCCTAGCTTAGCATTCAGGAAGCATGGGGTTGGGGGCTGGTATAATGGTTAAGGTACATACCCCTCAATCTCTTAGTGCAAGAAATCTGGACAAAGCCTGACAAAATGGGGGAATAAAGGCCCAAAAATAGGGACATATTTTAAATACTGTTCTTATAAACTTTGAAAGTTGCAAGAGTAGCAGGGTTTGTTTTAACATATATTTTCTGAAGGATATGAAGCATGAAACTCAAATGTATACCATTATTTAGTGACTTCAATCCTCAGATCATCACAGTGATTTGCCAGAAAACCACAACATTTATGAGGAACAGATAAAAAATATGAGCCAAAAGTCTGGATAGTTGAGAGGTATATTAAGGTGTGAACCTTACAGACACAAGGAACAATGTTTAATTCTCATCAATGAAAACTGCCTAGGCTTAAAATGGTCCACAAAGGCAGATAGACGAGTGTTTACCTATGCACAAATCAATTAAACCATTTCTGGAAAATATCCCTGTATCTTGCAGGATGCATACATGTACTCACTCACTGTCACTCTCTCTCATACTGTATGCATACCTATGAGCAATCTGGAGGTGTATCAATTGACCTCCAGTACATTTCAGTGAAGTAAAAGGTAACAAGAACTCATAGTAAAAGTTAACAAGGTTACAAGAAGACACTGCAGATGCCACACAAAATGCATTTCAGCTAAAAACCAAACTGGTTAACCAAGCCCTATATGCATGGCCGGCCTTAGGCATAGGCAAACTAGGCGACCGTCTAGGGCACCATACAGGCTGGCCTCGTAAAGGACGCATTTTTATGTATTTATTTAAATTCATTTACTTTTGTTATTTTGCTATCTTTTCGGCGCCCTGTCTGAATGAAGGGCGCCAAAACAATAGGGAGAGGAGGAAGGGTGACCGCTCTCACACTTTTATAGCTTCTGATTGGCTGGAAGGCTTCAACAGGTTAAAAAAAAAAAAAAACCCTGCTGTCGCGCACAAAACTTAAGTTAGCAGTTCAGTTAACAGAGGGGTTAAGATCCTGTGTATGTGTGTGGCTGTTCGGTTTAAAAAGAAAGTAAGTGTATGTTTGTAATTTAAACTGTTTGTGTTTATAATTTAAACTGTTCGCTTCTGTATGCAACAGAGTGTGTGTGTGTATATGCATGTGTGTGTGTGGAATTTAAATTACTCGTTCTGTTTGTATGAAAGAGATAGTGTGTGTTTTACTGTGTGTGATAGTATATGTGTATGTAGGGGCATATTTCTGATAAATAACAGAGCTGCTTAAAATGTAAACAGCCCTGGGCACTGATGATATTATTGCAGTATTTTTGAATCCTGTAACCTTCTGTAGCTCTCAAAACAAACGAGGAAGCAAGTCTAACATGTACCCTTGATTATAGTGGAGATGGGGAATGGTTTTAAAGTCAGCAAAGGAACTGTATATAGACCTTCTCAAGAGAAGAAAAGGGATATGAATGTGACAGAATGTAATCTTAGGATGGAAGAAAAAGGGGGCTATTGTGAATAGAAGCCTGTGAGATAATATTTTACATGGAACATGTTGAATGCAGCCTTACCTTAGAGAAGAATCATTCTCAATTCCCCACAAAAGACTCCCATTAATAGCCAAGGATAGTGCTCAGGAAAGAGGAAAGACATCTGACCTAGTTTTCTGAAATTTAGATGGAAAAAGGATCTTGGGGGGGGGGGGGGAGTCATCAGCAAACAGTAACAATCACAATCAACTTATCAAGCCTCTCTGGAGTAAAGATGTTAGTTTTCAAAATGGGAGATATGACAGGAAGTAATAGAACTTCAGAATAAATTATTGCTAGCATAATAGTGATGCCAAAGAACAGTAGGCTTTCAATACTTTCATCTTTAAAGCAATGAACCTCTGTGTAAAATAAATCTGCAAACTACAAAGAAGGAAATGACAGCTATTTTAAGGGTTTTAAAGACATATATAATAAAAAAAGTATATTGGTGGGCACAGCAAGTCTGTTATACTTAGTTAGAGTCAATTCATAGAAAAAGTGGGGTCTGGCCTAATGTTATGAAGCAAAGCAAGACCTCAGCAAAGTTCATTGCATGCTGTTAAAACTATAGAAATTGTGTATTTACAGAAACATGCAAGCTGATCTGGCTTAAAATTATTACTTTAGTCATAAATGGTTTGGCTTGAGATGGCTTTCGGTTTTGTAGAAATGGAGAGTTGAAGCAGATGTAAGGTTCATGGCCAGTAGGAAGAGAGAGAACAATGCCAATCAATACTTTCACTAATGAACATTTTCAGAATGAATGCTTCCATACTAGTAACAGCGTTTGTCTACTTTTTCTACGAGAATATAATGGATTACATCTGCAAAGTGGTCTGATGTAAACCTATGCAATTTTAAGGTGATAATTCTAAGATAATTTCCTATAATATTTCTGCATGTTTTGCTTTAATGAAAAAAGGGTAACAAAATCTTGAATTTTAATAAAAAATTGTAAAAATAATTTTTATTCTTACTTGGTAACTAGTTAAATGTTTTATAAAAAAATAAGATAAACTCTCACATTTATATAGACTTCACAGCATGATGATACTATATAGTCATGGTCATGTAGCATAAATGTTTTGTTTGAAGTTAGTGAATTGATGCATCATCTGGGCATTTTTGACTATCATGTCTCCAGCTCTGACACAAAACTAAAATCATTGCATGTTGAGCATGTTTAAAGTGAATGTTTTATTGATGGTTTGAATGCAGATGCTGTCACCCTATATAGTGTGTGTGTGTGTGTGTGTGTGTGTGTGTGTGTGTGTGTGTGTGCGTGTGTGTGCGTGTGTGCGTGTGTGCGTGTGTGCGTGTGTGTGCGTGTGTGTAAATGAGTGGCAATATAAGTTGCCTTAAAAAATGTTAAAGGTATTTTTTTGTGAATGGTTTGCAATGGGTAGTTAAACTCTGAGATAGCTAATCAGTATTGTGCTATTTAATTATTTGTTGATTTATGTTAACCGGGTAGATGCATTTGCCATATCAGTAGTAATCACTACAGTGGTGGTGGTAGTCAGACCAGTAGGAGATACTCTGTATGTTTCAAAAAGGAAAAACCTATTCTTCTTTTCTGGCACATCACTGAAGATTTAAATAACTAAATGTCATACATTTGAATTTTAACCTTCATTTCCTTCAGAAAATGTATGCCAAGACAAATGCCGTTACTCTAGCAACTTTCTAAGCCTCTAAGAGCAATATTTATAATCTGTCCCTGTTTGGGGGCCTTTGCCTCCCCCCCATTATATTAGGCTTTGTTCAGATTTCCTTTGCTAAGAGTTTGAGAGGTAATGGAGATATGGTATGTAATAACCTAGTTGCCAATTATTTGGTGCATTTTACGAGGGATAGGGGTTCTGCATTTCTTAGTGTGCCCACTTTTGTATAAGATACCTAGTAACTATGAACTTGTGTGTCAGGCTCTCAGTCACTCCCTATTGCAATATTACCAATGTATATTTTTCTTTAATGTAATAGGCAATTAATTCATTAAGGGCAGTAAGCACTGAATTTGAAGATGAGACACTGAAATGTAAAGTTGTTAGGCAGTAACAGCCTTTTATTAGTTACAAATTTCTAATGTAGAATTATTTGGATGAATTTTACTTCTGCAGAGATTGTGCTTATTGACTGATACTCGTGGATTGTAATGACAGAAGTTTGAGTGGCCTTTTATGATTAAAATGTTCTGAAATGGGCAGTTTTGTCATTACTGGGTCATACATTTCGTTCCATTGCTTACTGGAAAAATGTTCAAAACTACAACTTTAAAACACACACTAACAGGTGGTGCTTTATTATACAAGGAATACAGTTTAATGCAATCAGGAAGGTGAATTAAAGAACACATGCATATATGCATGGCCATAAGAATGTGTTCAAGGAGCCTGTAGTTTGAAAAGACCCTAAAGGTAACTTAATTCTCCACTGGCCAGATGCATTTTATTTGAATGTGGGTTTTAATGCTGTTTCAATGAATGCGAGTTTCAAGGGCAGAGAAGTTTTACTGCTCATGCTAAATCTGTTTTCATTGTGAGACTGTATTGTTTGTTTAGCAAATGGCTGTCTGTGTTTATGCTATTTTATTTCAATAGTTGTAATCATTGTAGAAGTAATTAACAGTATACACACTGACAGGTTTGAACAGTGTTTATGGTAACTGAGGAGAAATAGCCAAGTAATGTAACACTGGAGTGGCTGGGGAGGACGCTGCTTCTGGGGGGTAGGGGATTGCAGCAGAAGGGGCTGCTCTGGGGGGAGGGGTGGTCTATTACCCTACCTAGGGCCCTATTTGACCACGATCCAGCTCTGGTGTTTACAGTAGGAAACGCATACACAAATGTAGTTGTAGTTTAACTACATTACAAGGTATCTTTTTCTTCTTATGCATTTAAATGATTTAAGGAAATGACTGGAGTGGCTTTCTTGGGGAGTGACCTACCTGTAGGTGTGGCTCAAATAGGGGTACTTCATGAGTATGTTGTGGGTGGGGCTTAAGGGGCGCCGGAGCACTACTTCGCCTAGGGAGCCATTTCAGCTAAGGCCGGCCCTGCCTATATGGCATGGATTTCATTTCGTACCAGTATTTTACACCTAGTACACATGAGTCATTACAGTCTGTAACATCCAAGTTAAAGTTAAAAAGCAAAGTGACCAAGGATAGAGTCAAATTCAACTGCGTGAGCCACAAGAGTTGAACTGGGATGAAGAGAAGAATGGGGGGGGTAAGCCCATTCATTTTTCTCAGGGCAGGAGGGGAGCATTCCCAGGAATGCATGCTCTGTTGAGTTCCTTGGTGGTAATTCGATTAACAATCAAGGCATGTACCTCAAGGGAGGTGAGGTGTCAATGGACTTAGATCACTTGAAATATCAAGTGACAGTCTCGCACAACACCTGATGCAAATCTAACTTCAAAGGCATCACTAGGCACACATAGGGAATGCAAGTCACAAGTAAAGCTGCAATCCTCCCATGTAAATGACAGCACAGCTCACAGCATGAATGACTCTTACTCCTATGGAAAGAAATGGACCATAAGACTCTAAGAGTCAAAAACAGCAAGTTCCTGGGGGTGCACATCTCAGATGACCTATCCTGGTCGACTCATATTAGACACATAGTGAAGAAGGCATAACAATGTCTGCATTTCCTATGGAAACTGAGGAAGGCAAACCTGTCTCAGTCCGTCCTCACCGTCTTCTCCAGGGGGACCATTGAGAACATCCTCTCAAATAATATCTTAATTTGGTATGATAACTGAAAAGCATCTGACCACAAGGTTCTCCTGAAGGTAGTGAGGACAGAAGAAAAAGTCACTGGTTCCTCGCTCCCATCCATGGATGATCTGCATGAGACTTGGAGTGTGGGAAGGGCTAGGAAGATAATCAACGATCCCACACACCCCGCCCATGGTATGTACTTCCTCCTTTCCTTGGGCAGGTGGTATTGCTGCTTACACTAGAAAACATCTAGATTGAGCAGGAGCTTCTTCCTTCTATCCATAACACTGCTGAACTTGAAGGCCAGGCATGACAGCGAATAATGAGATCAATATGCCACTTGCTATGAAGTATTAGCTATAGTAATCACTCTGGCAAACTGCTTCAATAACTGGTGCACTTAGCCTGATTTCTTATGCTATTACTTCCTGAGTGTGCAATATTCAGGAGTGTGTCACCACTCCATACATGTGCAATATGAGCATCGGAATATATCATACTACAACTGATGAAATGTAATATTCTAAGCAATCTAAAGTACAGGTAAGTGCTTTCACGTTTTGCTAATCGCTTCATCACTTGTCTGATGAACTGATTATAAAATCATGAAAGCGCTTACCTGTACTTTTGTTTTAATAAATTATACTTTGCTTTCTAGCCTTGCAGGCTTGGTATGTTATTTTATTTTAGTAGTCATTGTCAGTGTAAATGACTTGTGGCACTCAACTTTCAGGGACATGAAGAGAGAAACATGCTGGATATAGATTCTGGTGCAGGACAGAAGCCTACCTTCATCCTAAATGATGCCTAAATACAAACATAAGATAAGTGGCTTTAACAATTGTCTAATTAGTTGGTGTCATTCTAGGGTGATCAGGTATGTATCAGCTTTGAATGAGACGAAAGACAGCCCAACTTGCTCAGCAAGGGATGGCCTATACTTCTCACTCCATGGCTTCCACTTACTGATCAAAGTCCTTCCTATCCCCAGTAGTGCTATTTTAGGCCACATCCGTCAACTAGGCATCCCCACATAGCAGACAGTTAAAGTAAATTCTAATTCTGACCAAATCAGGGTTGCTTGTTCTCTGTGCTACAAGTATTAATAATAAACTGCCTAACTGAGACTTTCCTGCAACATCATCATCTCCATGTATAGTAAATCAATTTGTTATCCTTCTCAACTATAGCGAGCATCATCTGCTCTCTCGGAGCCTTATTCTACATCTCTCTGCTTTTACTCTGATAGTAAATCTATCACAGGAATCCTAAACTTAGGAATATCTTCTAAAATGTAATATTATATTGTAGAGAATGAATGCATCCTATTTGTTAGTTAATATGTATGCCAAAGTCTCTTCTATGGAAACTGTATGTCAAAAGTCTGTCCTTAAAACTATGTTTTGTAAAAAATTGTTCTCTTGGAGCTTTTCTCCCCGGGCCTCCACTGAAAATGGACCTGTAATCCAGGTGGACTCTCCCGGTCAACAAATGTAAAATAAAAAATAAATAAAATTAAATAAAATGTCTGTACTGTGCCTGAGACTTGGATAGTTAGTTTCACTGTAAAAAGATCAATTCCCCCCTCCCCATTTATTATGCATTCAAATGAGAAGGTAACTGCAGTTGTGTTCTAGTATTTGTCAGGGATCATCACCACAATGCAGTTTCCTTGAGACTGATGCACTAAACATACTGAACTCTAAAGTACTGTCAATTTACAGCTTGCCGTAGGATGTCATCCATGTTCCCAGACCACTACAATACATTCCTAAAAGTACTCACTGGGTTACCCTTAATGAAAAATACCTTTATGTTGGAGATTATCCATCAATTTAACAGGTGTACTTATTTACATATCAAGAAATGCATACAAGCAAAGACTCCCAAACCTGATACATGACAATTCCAAGTAGTTAAACCAGCCCACTAGGGTCAAAACATATACCTTACCAGCACAGCCTCCAAGTATGGCATCTTCTTTGCTGGTTAATTCAGACTACAAATTAGCAACCTGTTTTAAAATATGTAAATAAGTCTGTTTCTGTGTTTAAGGACAATAAACATGCAAGCCTACTTAAATCCCGTGATGAACTGCAATTTCATCAGCCATCATGCATTCAGTTGCCACTTAAGCAGCTGAGGTCTATTTCACCTGCATACGCATATAGATGTAGTAGTCCCCACTTGAACCAAGCATAATGGAAAAATTAAAAAAAATAAACCACATGCATGGTCCACCAGTATTAACAAGCTCTTTAACAAAAGAAAAACTTCTGAAGACCTTTAGCAAATCTAAGGTTGCCCACATTAGGCACTGTCAAAAAATTAGCAAGAAACTAAACACTACCATCAAGAAGGTTGCAGCTAAACATCGAGTACAACTAGCATGAGAAACAAAGGATAACTACAAATCATTTTTTAATATGATTAGAAAATGAAAAAATAATGCCCAGCAGTAAATGCAGATACACGTAGTGTTGACCAGCTCAGAAGTAGTCACTACAATTCTATAACTCCCTGGGACCCACACACCCCGATGATCATTATTGAGTACGTCCTCACTCTGCTATCAAAAACTAAACATCTCTTCCATGGGTAATGAAATTTACCTGGATACCCAATACATAGTACCAAACATTTCCCTCAGTGAACCTCTCCTACAAATGCTTAATGTACGCCTAGCCATTTAGTCTTGTTATGGGGCAAGACCAGCTTATTAAAATGTATATTAACTTCAGTTTATTAATGATGCTATAATATGATTGTTAAAAAGCAAATATAATTTGTATGCAGGGCTGAGAAAAATACAGCTTCATAAGCCACAGTGTTACTGTCTTTTAAACTGCATTCTTTTAGTATGTAATGAGAATACTAAGTGTTGCATGAAGTGAAGCATGTAGTTATTAAAAAAAAGGAATTTGTTAGCCTGACACCTTCAGGCTATAGGAGTGCATTGTTGCTAGGGTAGGTTTGAAACATCCAAGGTCAGAAACAAGACTCCTTGGAAGCAGGTGAATCATGTATAGGAAGGTGTTCACATAAAGTCTGAGGTGAAGATCATGAGGGATGAGGATATTTGCAAAGTTTTCTATAGGACACAGTCATTGTAACATAATGAAAGTGCATGACTAGGTTTGATAAGAAAAATGTATAAAAAATGTGGTTTGTCTCTGTTCAGAGAGACTATTTTGACATATGCTATGAAGACCGTCTCCCAGCGCTGTAAAAATAAAATTTCTGTTTGCACATCCTGAAGTGTTGCTCCTGATTAAAGGCTTATAAGGTAAATTCTTAATGTTATTTATTTATGACTATAACAATTTGGTGCCATGACTCGGATCTGAATTTTGGTATTGCTCCAGGGCAGTTCTGGAATAGGGCCCATCACAGATTTTCTGTGAATTCCACACTGCTTTGTATGGAATAGTCAGAGACTCAGATGTGCAGCTATTCATGGTGTGCAAACATACTAGCCTTGGCAGGGAAATTGTTTTGTAAGGGGAAGGGTTGGTTTGTGGTTTTTTTTTTCCTTTTTTTTTTTAGACAATTTTAGCAAATGTAAGTGCATAACTGTGTTTGTAGTATAAGTGCATGACTGTGTTTTTGTTTGACTGAATGGGTTGTAAGATATACAAGTAATAGTGGGAGGACCCCACAATAAATGAGTATAGTAAAAGTATGTGCACATACAGTAAAAGACAAATTAATACAAGGAGGTGCCTTACATCAAGGGCGGTACCCTCAGGATTGAAAGGTAAGAAGTATGAGAGATGTTTTTATTCTGTCAATGTATGAGAGAAAGAAAAGAAAAAGTTAAAAGCTAAAAATAAAGTTAAAACAAGGCTATGAGCCCACCACATGATTGGGATGTAGACTGTAAAGTTAAAACAAGATCATGAGCCCACCGCATGACTGGGACATAAACTGTAAAGTTAAAACAAGTTCATGAGCCCACTGCATGATTGGGACTTAGACTATACAACAAGTTCATGAGCCCATAGCATGTTTGGGACGTAGACTATATACTGTTAAAACAAATTCATGAGCCTACCACATGATAGGACATAGAGGTATGCATTGTTAAAATAAATTCATGAGCACAAAAGCATGCTGGGACTTGGTGTGATAGTACCCTCAGAGGGTCCGAAAGAGTGGTCAGTTCTGGACACAGTACCTATCCGCCCCATTATCCCAAACGCAATGCTGGAGCTGTAACTTTTGAGCTCGCACATGGACGAAAGCAAGGAGGTGCTGTGGGAAAAGGCTGATCAAAACCTCGCCTCTGTTGCTGCACGGTGACAGACTTCCTACCCTTCCCTCCCTGTATGGTGTGTGGATTACTACAGTTATTTTCTGTCTTCGGAATTGCCAGAATCCAGGAGTTGTAAGGTACGCCTAACATTTTTATTATTACTGATTTATAAAATAAGAAAATGGGAGCAAAGATAAGCAAGCAAGATCAAATCCCTGAAAAGGGAACACCTGCATATTTTATGTATTTTAAGTATGGGAAGGAAAGTTGCAAATATCTCTATGACTGGTTTCAGCTTACTAACAAGTGTGCTGGTGGGGTATTTCCATTAAATGGAACTTATGATAAGACTAAATTGCTGACAATGAAAGGCATTTTAGAAGAAAAAACAAAGCAAAGTAAGTGAGTAACAAATGTCAGTATTTTATTCTTGGCATACCGAAGCTCTTGAAAGGGAAAAAGAGTCAGCATTAAGGGGGTTACAGAATGCTAATAAACAGCTGTTGCAGCAAGTAAAAGATGTTAAGAAAGCAGTACAGACCAGTAAAAAGGGATCCCTTTATCCTGTTTTGGCAGGTTTGGGGAAAAAAAGCAGAAACTTTTAAAGAGGATAATAATCCTGTAGTAGCTACTTAACCCCACCTCCATATGTACCGGTACGGGTGGCACCTGTACAAAAATCTGCTGTTTCTCAGACCTCTGCATTTTTGAACACAAGGTCAGCTTGGTACTGTTACATCTCAACTTAGTTCCCCTGTTCACTTCTTATCTTTAAAACAGGCATTTGCAATCAAAAAGATTTTCCTTTCTTTTTCTTCCTGCCATTCTCAACAAGCTTCCACCTTTCCAACAGGAGCACTAGTGTTTGACACTCCTATGGCTCATCACAAGCACTAGCATAATAGGGTAGGACAAGAGGCTATTGCCTCTGCAGAAGATTTTTTTGGCACCTTTAAAAAAATGGGGGGGGGGGTTAATGTTGATTTGCATAATATGTCTAAATGTTTTCTTAAAAAAAAAAACATCCATAAAGGTTTAAGGAGGAATTGAAAAAAAAAAAAACTATTACAACCCTACTTTGACAGATTTAAACCAGATGCTTCAGAAAGTTACTCCAATGAAATAAAAACACAGTTACTTAAAAAGGCTAAAATAAATTTTATTCCCACAGGAAATGCACTAATAAATAAAAGGATAGCACTGGTAAATTACACAAGTGTGTCAGGCATGTAGGCAAAATAAAGAGAAAGCCCCTGCAGATTGAGTCATCTTAAAGCAGTGTTTGCTAAACATTTAGAAATGCCAGATCCACATGAACAAGCTAAACCAGCTATTGCAGTTGCCTTCATGCAGGGTTTGCAAACCCTGTACAAAATTCAAATGAAACAAATGCTTATAGACTGGCAGGAAAAAGACAAAGTCCATACTAAGTGCTGCAAATCACCGTACTGACTATGGCAGGGTAACAAAACAAAAATAAATCTTAATCCCTTTGCTGCCACTAAAAGACCCTATGTCCCTATGTTAAAGTAAAAATAAATGCAAAGCCAATTCTATTCTTGGTAAAACTGGCAACACTAGGTCTGTATTAAAAGTTACTTCAGACAGTTAAATACAGTTAATAGTATAAAAACAAAGTAAAGACAGTTGTGGTGTAACAAATGCTACTGTTACTTATCCTGTTTCAGAACCCATCCCCATTTCTTTAGGTCTGAGTGAAGAAAAGCATTCTTTTCTTTTGAGTACTACTGCACCAGTAAACCTACTAGGAAGAGATTTGTTATGTAAGCTGGGTTGTACTATTTACTGTACTCCAGAAGGGATGTATCTAAATGTTACAACAGAATCAGAGGGGGGAAGAATTGGCAGTTTTAGCATAAACTGAAGAAGAGCCTGCTGGAAGCATGTAGGCAAATAAAGAGTTACTACAGCAGGTACCTGCCAACTTGTGGGCTAAGCATGCAAATGAAGTAGGTATACTGAAATCAGCAAATCCAGTAAAAATAAAATTAAATCCATCAAAACCTCTCCCCAGAGTTCCACAATATCCACTAAAGCCAGAAGCAGAGCAGGGAATCAAACCTGTAATTCAGTCCCTAATACATCAAGGAATAATAATACTAGCTAAAAGCCCTTGTAATACTCCTATTTTTCCACTGAAAAAGCCAGGAAAGGATACTTTGTACAAGACTTAAGGGCTGTAAGTAATGCAGTACTACCTACTTTATCTGTTGTTCCAAATCCAGCAACAAATACTAAGTTCCATACCACCTACAGCTAATTACTTTTCTGTGACAGATTTATGTTCAGCATTCTTTTCTATACCAATTCACCCTGACAGTCAGTTTCTGTTTGCTTTTACTTATCAGGGACAGCAATATACCTGGACACTGTTGCCACAAGGATATACTGAATCTTCTTCATTATTTTTCTCAAATTCTACAAAAGATTTGGAGAATGTGACATTTCCGGGTGGGTCTGTCTTAGTACAATATGTAAATGACTTACTGATAGCACCAAATTCCTTTCAGCAATGTTAACAGAATACCTTGCATCTTCTGACTAGCCTTGCAGGAAATACCTTGCATCTTCTGACTAGCCATGCAAAAAAAGGACACAAAGTGTCAACAAAAAAAATGTAAACTATGGTTACCTAATGTATGTTATCTTGGTCATTTAATATCTCAGAGTAGGATTTTACAGTAGGTATCTGTCACTCTGAATCATTTTTATTACTTAAAATAAAATGTATCCCTTCTTGACTGCATGTCTAACTAGATATGAACTTACACTTCTTTCTGATCCATCTATTTCTCTGATCTGCTGTCCTGTTCTAAATCCTGCATCTCTGCTGCCTACTGCTGAGGATGGTGAAGAGCACGATTGTGAGTGTAACTATTTGCTTTCTCCTAGGGAGGACTTAAAGGACACTCCTATACCAAATGCTGACATGCATCTGTTTGTGGATGGTTCCTGTTGAAGAGATCAAACAGGAAAGTTGATCTCGGGAATAGCAGTCTGCACTGAGGAAACAATATTGTTGCAACAAATATTAGAAGGTGTTCACTCTGCTCAAATAGCTGAGCTAGTGGCTTTGCAAAGAGCCTCTGAGTTAGCCAAAGACAAGATGGCCAATATTTTTACAGACAGCCGTTATGCTTTCGGGTGGTACATGATTTTGGGCAACTTTGGAGAGACAGAGGGTGTATAACCTCTTCATAAAATCAAATGAAAAATTCAGAGTACATAAAATCATTGTTAGAAGCACTTTTGTTACCTAAAAAGCTGTCTGTAATCAAATGTTGTGCCCATCAAAAGGGAATAGATGCTGTAACAAAGGGCAATAATTTGGCAGACCAAGCTGCTAAACAAGCAGTAGAAGATTGTTGTAAAGATCTGTGCATGTAACTATGACGAACTCCAACAGTAATTTTGTGTTTGATTTTAAAAAGTTGTCAGCCTTTCAAGCTGAAGCATCACAGGGAGAAGTTCTGAGGTGGCTCAATGATGGATGTAGAAAATCCTCTGATGGCATATGGCGACATCTGGACGGCCGACTGGTGGCGCCTGCCTCTTTGCTACCTTACTTGGTAAGGGCATATCATCTACCAGCCCATACAGGTAAGACAGCTTTATTTAATCAAATTACCCAAAGTTGGTATGCCCCTCATGTCTCCTCTGATACTTCAGTATGTATGAAATTTTAGTGTATGATTAAAATATAATGTAAGTAAACATGCCAGCAGTAAGGCTGCATGTTTACCTCCATCTTGGGGACCTTTTGGTAACATACAGCTGGACTTCATCCAGATGCTGAAGACTAATTATTTTCAATTTATCTTGGTTATGGTCTCTGTGTTCTCTGCATGGGTGAAAGCTTACCCATGTCGCAAAGCAAATACAGTCACAGTTGTCAAAAAGTTTTTGTATGACTATATACCGAGATTTGGTATACCATGTTCTATTAATAGCGACCAGAGAACACATTTTAATAATGCACTGCTTAAGGGACTATGTAAAGTTTTTAATACTAAGTTTAGTCTTCACTGCCCCAACCATCCACAGTCATCTGGATTAGTGGAAAAGGTGAACAGGAACCTTAAAAATAAAATTTCGAAGATTTGTGCTGAAACCCATTTAAAGTGTCCTGAAGCCCTTACTTTAGCATTAATGAGTATGAGGACTTCACTAAATGCCACCAGGAAGTTGAGTCCATATGAAATATTAATGGGGAGACCCTTGGCCCTTCCAGCTACCCCTCCAGTGGGAAATGCTGGTTTAACTTTGTCAGATGATGCTATGATTTGTTATTGTAGGAAAGTCCTCAAAATCTTGCAGCAATATCATCAAACAGTAATAGCAGTGTTACCAAAGCCTCCTGACCAACCCTGTCATCAACTACAACCGGCTAATTGGGTCTACATAAAAAAATTTTCCAGAGGAAGAACAGTCTCAGCCCGAGGTGGAAGGGTCCTTTCCAGGTCCTGCTGACGACCCTGACCGTTGTTCGCTGTGCAGGACTACCAGCATGGATCCATTCATCTCATTGCAAGAAGACCTGTTGTCTGGGGATCCCAGACGAATCATAGAAGCCAACAGAGGGAGATCGAGGTGTGACAGATAAATCATCTGCCCAGTGAGAAGGTCAACTTCAGTAGCAGTCCATGATGAATCCAGTGACAACAGGTACTTTTGTTTTGTTTCTGCTGCTGTTCCCTTCTATAAACTGGTCGAGAGAAAACAGTTTCTTGTTGGTCCTTCAGCAATAAGCCAAAAATCTAAACAAAACAAACTGCTGAATATGTTTGAATGTACCTCGTTATTCTAAGGCAGGGATTCCTATTATTCCCATTCCTGCATCAGAGGTGTCATTTGAAAAGGACCTTAATGACATCAGCTTAACCTGGCGTAATGTAACTGATTTTTCAAAGGTTGTGTTTCTTCAACTTGCAACCACACATCATGGAGACGCGTTATGCCAGAAATGGGACTGTACCAGTAAGAAAAAGCAAATGTAATGACACCAGGCATGAAAGTGTGTTAAACTCTTTGCACTTAAAAAGCTATGACTGAGGGCGTGGCATTGGCATGATAAGTGACCATTACTACATCTGTGGTAATCATGGCTATCCCTAGTTGCCTACAGACTGGTCTGGATGTTGCTTTGTAGGCTATATTACTCCTGCTATTCAACATTTCGAACAACCACCAGCAGGTAGTCTGAGAAATAAGCAAGCAATCCACTGGACAGAGCATTTTCAATTTTTAATCCTGGGTATGGAGTGCAAAGGACAACGCTTGAAATCACCATACCTGCCCAAATTCTACAGGAAGTGGCCAACAAAACTTCACATCACATCAGGATGGCAAATCGAAAAATGACTGAAATGCGAACTGGGGTGTTACAAAATCAAATGGCACTTGATATAATGCCTGCTGCAAAGGGGGGGGGGTCATGTGCCCTCAAAAGGAGTCGCTGCTGTTCATATATTAGTGACTATCATGATAAACAGGAAAAACTAAATAAATCCAAAAACAGGTTCGAAAAACCAGCAACACAGTCCGAGAAGAGTCAAATAACACTATTTATTCTACTGTTTAAAGTGCTTTTCGTCAGCCTGATAGCAAACTTCTTCAGAAACAGTTACAGCAATAAAAAACCTTCCTTATAAGTAAGACAGGTGATCAGCAATTGACCAATTGCATCACTTTGTTCTACTTAAGCAAACACACTTTAAAATTAAAGTGACAACTGTTATAACCAGTAATAAAACAACATTAAAGTATATAAACACATTAAAGTATGTAAACATGTCTACGACAGTGACCATAATACACAAAGGTAAAAACATTAAAAGTTATTTTGTATAACCCAACCATTGACAGAAATAATATATGTTTTTAACAAAATATGACTCATCTCTGCAAGCTCTTTAGTTTAAGAATGCTACTAATTGAGCATGAGTCGCTCATAGGTTCATACTAGGCTATCTGCCCTAGGGCATTTACAAGCCTAGCCAGAGTGTGTTTGGCTTTCACCACCCATTTTAAAATGAATTTTGCTATGCCCTTTTTCGAGGTTAGTATACTGTGCATCTGTCTAACAGTGACACAGAAGTGATACCCGGAGTAAATCTACTATCTCCCATCCACTCATCAAGATTTCTCTTGAAGAGAGTCAATGAGGGACTCTGCCTAACCTGGACTGGGATTTTATTCCAGAGTGAAGGGAGCCTCTGGGTTATGAATCTGTCCCTCCAGCATGTCCTATTTATTTCAGTGCTGAGGTTCAAGTCTCGAGCGTAGCTCGATGGGATTTGGATTTTCTGAGGTGCAGCATGTCCATTAATTCCGGGTTGGACATGGCTTTATACATCAGGCACAGATCGCCTCTGAGCAGGCAGTATGCCACTGAGTAGAGCTGGAGTTTCTTTAACCGGGCAGCATATGGCATCTGTTTGAGCCCTTTGATCCTCTTGGTGAGGTACTTTTGGGGTCTTTCCAGTTGCTGCAGGTGTCTGGTAAGGTACATCCCAAAAGGGGCATTGTACTCAAATATGGGCCTGATGAGGGATGAGTAAAGAGGCACGATGACCTCCCCTGATCTAGATGTGAATCCCTTCATGATTAGGTGGGCTATATAAAATGATTTTCTAACCACTTTGGCCACGTGGTTGTCGAAGGAGAGATTGCTATCAACTTGGGTCCCCAGGTCCCTAATTACTTCTTCCGTACTTAATGGATTACCATATATGTGGTAATTTGTGGGCACTTTGTTTTTGCCGAAGGGGATGACTATACACTTTTTGGCGTTTAGCTTGAGGCCATGGCTCTGGCACCAGTTGTCCGTTTCTATGAGGCCCTTTTGTAGGATGCTTGTGTCAGCTGGAGAGTCGATTATGGCGCCCAGTTTGCAGTCATCTGCAAACTTGGTCAGCCACAGTCTTTCCGTGTTGGCTTGTACCTCCGAGAAATATATACCGAACAAGAGAGGTCCCAGGACTGAGCCTTGTGGGACGCCACTTGTAACTGGTTTGGAGTCTGACATGGCTCCAGCAATTCTAACCATGTGGGTTCTGTCCTTGAGCCAGTTTGCAACCCATCTAGTGACATAGGGGTTTATGTTTAAGCTGGTGAGCTTATCTATAATGCCCGAGTGAGGTACTGTATCGAAGGCTTTTGCGAGATCCAGGTAGGCTGTGTGGACCACCTTCCCCTCGTCAATGGCCTTGGTGACTGTTTCAAAGAAATCAACCAGGTTTAAGAGGCAGGATCTGCCCTTAACAAAGCTGAACTGGGTAGGATCCAGTGTCTGTAGGTCCCCAATATCTTTATTTATGAGGTCCATGATGATCCTTTCCAGAGCTTTGCAGACCAAGCTAGTCAGGCTTATGGGGCGATAGTTTCCAGGATCCGTTGAGGCACCACCTTTGTGGAGAGGGACCACTGTTGCTGTACACCACTCTTTGGGTACATATCCTGTAGTAAGGCTGAGACTGAACAGTAGTTTTATGTTTGGATTTAGTTCTTCTTGGAGTTCATGTAGGACGCAGCCCGGGACACCGTCTGGTCCCATTGATGCTGTGTTTTTTGCTTTGGAGAGGGCGGCTCTTACCTGAGCATCTGAGATGTCAGGGGGGCAGCACTCTGCTGGGATAGATATTTGCCCTTTTGTTGGGGAAGGGGGGGGGGGAGTTTGCGCTGAACCTGTCAGCTAGGATGTTGGCAATGTCTGTGGGTTTGGTGTATTTTTTGTCATTTTGGAGTAATTCTGAGCATATCTGGGAATTCCCACCCAGGTTTCTTACATAACTAAAGAAAGTCTTGTGATTATCCTTAGTGTCCTGTGCAATTTTTCTCTCGAAGCTGGCCTTAGACAATTTTATGAGTGCCCGTAGTTTTTGCTAATACTGATCAGAGATGCCTTCCCTTTTTGGGATTTTGCTCTATCATGTAGTAGCTTCCTCCTTCTATTGTATAGTTTGTTTATGGCTGGGGTCCACCAGACAGGATGCCTGCCTTTGGAGGACTGGGTCTTGGTTTTGTTTGGGATTGCATGATCCATGCATTCCTGAAGGTGTCCACAGAATGCGTTTATAAAGGATTCTGCGGTCTGGGCAGATTTTCCACAGGCCGGGGCTTTGAAGGATTCCGCCTCGGTTTTGAGGAGTGTGAAATTTGCTTTAGAGAAGTTTTTCACTGTGGTTTTCTGGGCAGGGGCTGGGGTCGGGATGTGAATATCTAGTGAGATTAGTTTATGGTCTGATCTTACCAGTGAGCATAGCATTTGAGTTTATAAATTCTAGGAACCTTTGGGCTAGGGTGTTGGAGCTAGAGTAATGCTCCCAGTCTATGTTTGGGTAGTTGGAGTCACCCAATATAATGGTGTTTGGAGAGACCTTCATATTTTCCAGTGTTCTCAGGAAGGCCGAGTGGGGTTCCTGGGTTTGGGAAGGTGGTCTGTAGCAGGCTATAAACTGGAAGGCAGTTCTACCCACTGTTAGTTGCACATGGATAGTCTCTGATGCTTCGTGCTGTGCCACCAACCTGGCAGTGTAGGTATCTTTGACAAATATTGATACTCCCCCTCCTTTTGTGGTTCAGTCCAAGTTTTGGGGCCGAAAAACATGGTATGAGGTATAAGCTGGTAGTGCTGGGGTGCTCTCGGGAGCCTTGAACCAGGTTTCTGTTAATGCACAGATATCGATGTTCTCCATGCTAAGGAGAGTTTTGAGTGCGTGCATCTTGAGGTTTAGACTTCTGGCATTGAGTAGCATTACTCTTAGTTTCATATCCCTTGTGATACCTATGGAGGTGGGTTTGTTTTTTGAGCCTTGCCTAAAAAAGGCACTATGGGGGTGGCAAGAGCCTTTGCCAATATCTGAAAGCCCAGGGGTGACAGGTGCAAGTCGTCCCTAGTGAAGCATCGTGGCTTGTCGAGCATGTCATCTCAGGCTGATAGGCATTGGATCACCTTTGAATGACACCAATACTTAAGCCAATTGTTGAAATTGATCATCTTGTCTTCATATTGTGGCATCATTCTTGGTGAGGGTAAGATGCTACTCAAGGTCAGGGTCATACCAGCCTGGGCTACATGCTCAGAGAGCTCCTCTATGTCTCTTTTCATGTAGTCCAGGGAGATACGTCTCAAGTCATTCACACCAGCATGGACAATGACTGAGTCATATTTGTACTTGCCTTGGAGTGACCTGAGTGCTTGTGTTATGTGGCGGATCCTAGCACTGGACAGGCAGCTCACTGTGACCTTCTCTTTGTTCAGCCTGGTGAGCGTGACGTCAGTGTGCCCGACGATAGAGTCACCTATTACAAGTGTATCAGGTGTGTTGTTTAGCCTTAAGGGCTGTGACTGTTTGGCACACTGGCTTTGTGAGTTGTGTGTTGCACATGTTTTGTTTTGGGGTAGCGGTTGCTTGGGTGTCTGCTTTGGAGGTCTCTGTTACTTAGGCAGATTTTATTTAGAGCCTCCGAGTATGTTTTTGTGTGTTTATGTGTTTGGTTTGCTGTTGTGATAGGTCTATGTGAGACTGGAATTGTAGTGAGTGCGGTTTCCTTCTCCTCCTGACTGGTTACGCCAGTACTGAGTTGAGAGAGCTTAGCCTCCAGTTTGGCTATATGGTTGCATCTCTCACATGTGTTGGAATTTGTTGGGAGGAGGAGAGGGTTGTCTGTGTTCATGAGGCAGTTGTAACATTGCCTCAAGATTCCCAGATTCACCAGCTGGACCGGAGAGGAGATTGACAACTGACCTTTGGACATGCTAGAATAGTATTGGGAATTCCTTTATAATTGAAAAAAGGGCCAATGGGGAACAAGGTACTCAAGGGGAGTTTGTGAGGGTGTAGTGCTTTTAATTTTTTAGTGCTGACTTATATAATTGCTTTAGTGAGCAAGTGCCAGGCTTTAGAGTAGGAATAGGAACAGGGATAGATAGGCTGCTCTAAGCTCCCCACTGCCACTGGTGAACAAAGAAGCCTCCCTTTATCTAAGAAAGGAAATGGGCAACACAGGAACTTTCCAAAAGTCCAGAATACAGCAAAGCCTGTATTTGGAGTACTCTAGGTCAGGAAATATGGGAAACAAGGATCATTTTTTTTTTTTTTTTTTTTGCAACAAACAGCAGGAATATGCAATAAATATGTAACACAGGCTAGCGCACTTGAGTGTGTAGCCTCAACAGGTAAATGCAACAAAAACAGGGCAAACTTTAAAAGTGCAGGTGCAAAAACAACTTTAAACAGTTTAAAACAGTTCAAGAAGCAGAAATACTTGCAGTTTAGCTAGATCGGACAGTCGCCCAGGTAGTAGCAGCAAAAAAAAAAACACTTTTGTCAGGCTAGCAGTCTCTCTTTTAGCCTCTCTGCTGCTAGCACCACTCTGCAGGACCACAAGGAGCTTGGCTGAGTAGTAACAAGCGCAAAAATCGTGCCAAAGCGGGTTTTATACAGGGGGACTTGAAAGAGCTAGAAATTGGCCCAAAATGGCCAATAGACTACCAGATTCTTGTGCTGGGAACATTCCTCCAGGGATAGATAGGCTGCTCTAAGCTCCCCATTGCCACTGGTGAACAAAGAAGCCTCCCTTTATCAAAGAAAGGAAATGGGCAACACAGGAACTTTCCAAAAGTCCAGAATACAGCAAAGCCTGTATTTGGACTACTCTAGGTCAGGAAAGACGGGAAAACAAGGATCATTTTTTTTTTTTCTTTTTTACAGCAAACAGCAGGAAAATGCAATAAATATGTAACACAGGCTAGCACATTTGAGTGTGTAGCCTCAACAGGTAAATGCAACAAACAGGACAAACTTTAAATTACAAGCGCAAAAGCGCGCTAAAGCTGGCTTTAAAGCAGGGGTTAGAAAGAGATAGGAAATGGCCCAAAACGGCCAATAAGCTACAAGTTACTGGGCTGGAACCACTCCTCAAGGGACAGATAGGCTGCTCAGAGCTCCCCACTCTCACTGGTGAACAAAGAAGCTTCCTCCTATCCAAATAAGGATATGGGCAACACAGGAACTATGACACAGCCCAGAGATCAGCAATACCTGAAGACTGGACTATTCTAGTTCAGTAAAGGTGGGAAACAAGGATATATATATATTTTTTTAAGTAGCAGAAATTAGGTACAGAAACACAGTAAATGCTTTAATTCGGCTAGCGCACTTGAGTGTGTAGCCTACCAGTTGCCTGTATCACTCTGCAGGACACCACGAGGAGCTGTGCGGAGTTGCATACAATAACAAACTTTTTAAATCACAGATTCGCTAAGAAAAAAAAAAACTGGCGTTTTAGGCAGAATTAGTTAAGACAGCAAGAAAAACAGAAAACTGATACTTAATCACTCCAAAGTCACTCTTTTGTCTCTCTGCTGCTGTAGACTCTGCAGAACACCTGGAAGGCACTTGCTGAGCGGAATACAAGCATAAAAATTGTGCAAATGACTTGATGCCTACAATTTTCCTGGGTTGAATGACTCATGCTCAATTAGTAGCATTCTCAAACTAAAGAGCTTGCAGAGATGAGTCACACTTTGTTAAAAACATATATTATTTCTGTCAATGGTTGGGTTATACAAAATAACTTTTAATGTTTTTACCTTTGTGTATTGTGGTCACTGTTGTAGACATGTTTACATACTTTAATGTGTTTATATACTTTAATGTTGTTTTATTACTGGTTATCAGCAGTTGTCACTTTAATTTTAAAGTGTGTTTGTTTAAGTAGAACAAAGTGATGCAATTGGTGAATGCTGATCACCTGATTTACTTATAAGGAAGGTTTTCTTATTGCTGTAACTGTTTCTGAAGAAGTTTGCTATCAGGCTGACGAAAAGCGCTTTAAACAGTGGAATAAATAGTGTTATTTGACTCTTCTCGGGACTGTGTTGCTGGTTTTTCGAACCTGTTTTTGGATTTATTTAGTTTCTTGCCTTGTTTGTGTTAAACAGGAAAAACTGTCAAACTTCATGGAACAAAGGGCAGTATTTTTGGTAACCTGGGAACTAGCATAATCCAGGGTATTGTCATTGTACTTTTTATTAAATTTGTGATAATTTTGGTATTTTCTATTCTAAAGACAGTGATTACAAGATGTTTAACCTCACCTGCACATGAAATGCCACTGCATGCACAAATCAATGACGGTTCTATTTTGATAAAAAAAATTATGATGACTACTATGATGCTGAGGCATATTTTATCAAGTTAAAGAAAATAAAAATGTAATTATATGGTATGACACTGATAGTGTCAGAGGGAGAAAACTGTTATGGGACAAAACCAGCTTATTAAAATGTATATTAATTTCAGTTTATTAATGATGCTATAATATGATTGTTAAAAAGCAAATATAATTTGCATGCAGGGCTGGGAAAAATACAGCTTTATAAGCCACAGTGTTGCTGTCTTTTAAACTGCATTCTTTTAATATGTAATAAGAGAAAATAGCACGTGTTGCATGATGTGAGGCATGTAGTTATTACAAAAAAAAGAAATTTGTTAGCCTGACTCCTCCAGGCTAGGAGTCCATTGTTGCTAGGGTAGGTTTGAAACATCCAAGGTCAGAAACAAGACCCCTTGGAAGCAGGTGAATCATGTATAGGAAGGTGTTCATGTGAAGTCTGAGGCGAAAAATCAAGAGGGATGAGGACATTTTCAAAGTTTTCTATAGGACACAGTCATTGTAACATAATGAAAGTGCATGACTAGGTTTGATAAGAAAAATGTATAAAAATGTGGTCCATCTCTATTCAGAGAGACTATTTTGACATCTGCTATGAAGACCGTCTCCCAGTACTGTAAAAATAAAATTTCTGTTTGCACATCCTGAAGTGTTGTTCCTGACTAAAGGCATATAAGGTAAATTCTTAATGTTATTTATTTATGACTTTAACAGTCTGTTCCTGAGGTATGGAAAACAGATGCTGTAATACCCCTTCATAAAGGGGGGGGTCTACCACCGACTCTTGAACTATAGTCCCATCAGTGTAATTTGCAAGGCCATGGAACATAGTCTGAATTCATTAATTAAGATATTCAAAATCTCATAAAACTGGACCTGCAACAATTTAATTTTGGCATGGGCAAGTCATGTATACTTAATTTAGTAAATTTCTTCGAAACGTTTACAGATATAGTGGACATGGCTGATTCTGTCCATTCAGCATGTCTGGATCTAGCCAAAGCCACTGCCAATACAACCCACCCAGGCATCATAAATTAGCTAAAAGAACTCAAGATATATGGGCAGGTGGAATGCAAATTAGCTGAAAGGTAGAACCCACATAATTAAAATGGCAGGGGCCACTTCTCGTTAAGCAAATTTGGTAATAAATGTAAGATGGGTATTATAGCTTACTCCCTTCCAGATGTAAAATTTCTACAGCAACAACAAATATTTACAGGCAAATAGTGTACTGAAAACAGGCTTGAAGTAAATGCAAAAAACTGCAGAAATGTCATGTCTGATAAACACTCCTTGTCTACATCTTACAATTCAGCCAGTATCACATTCCAAAGGGAAACTGCAGACCTTAGCACCAGAACTGAGAGTACAGTACCACCTTCAGCATGCACCTATTAAGGTGCATCATGTAAGTATAAAGGTCTTTGAAGTTCCCAGCTAAAACAATTACTTGTTTAAAAATCCTTAATGACCAAAACAGGTGTGAAGCATTATAGCTATACTCTGTCAGTCATAGGAGATCTGTGTCTTGCATTCCATGCCAAAGACCCTACCCTCCTAGATTTTTTGTACCTCTCAACAAACAGCTCCATAAACACTAAAGCTAACGATCTAAATCCACCAAAAATATAAGTAAAACATGTTGGAGGGACAGATTTATCACCTAATGGGCCATCTCTGGAACAAAATTGCTTTACATGTGAAAAAGGGGGACACCCTGACATCTTTAATAAACAACTTGGGTGAATGGGTATCCACAAACTTTTCCCAAACCTGACATGACTTTTTCTGGCTACTGGAAGCAGGAGGTACATCTTGAGGGTGGATGCTGGCAAGGCATAAATGGTTTCTTAACTTATTTGCCTTGAAATGCACATGATCCTAAATTCATTTTCTAAGAAATTTTTCTATATAAAAACATATAATAAAAAGTGGGTCAAAATTCACCAGAATAAAGGTTTTCTCACTTATGACACGTCTCAATCTGCACAAAACTTAGGCACAGGAATAAGGGTTCCTGATAAAGCACTATGCTATGAGGTACCAAAAAGTAGCTTCATGAATCTAGCTCTTTACTACGGTCTTTTTAATGTGGGTGTACATACCATCTCAAACAGCTGATTCTCAGCAGGGTTTTTGACCAATTAGTGGAGCATGTGTTGTGACAGCTTGTCTGTTCTGCCATTTACTGGAAAGAGACGGTGTCAAGACAACTGGAAGTTACAATAGATTTCAGACATTAAGCCCAAGGAAAAAAAGCAACAATGTTGTTGTTGTGTCTTTCGGCTTTTCCCGGTTAGGGGTCGCCACAGCGGAACTCCAGTCCACTAATGATTGGTAGTTGATTTTTACGTGCCGAGTTACCAGCCCTGACGCACAGCCTTCAACGAAGGTACGCCCATTCACGCACGTCTCCACGCAGAAGACGCTCTAACTGAGAATCGAACCAGACAGCGTCTTACTGTGAGGCGACAACACTACCGCAGCACCACCACCGCGGGTGAAAAAACATTTGTGGAATAAACAACAGCAGCATGCTTGTATTAGGTGAGTTTTAAACACCCAGTACTGGACGGAAAATACTGAAACTGCCTCTGTCAGGAATTGTCAGTCAAGCAAACATGGTAATTACTGCAGGCTACACAAGCATTCTGCACATGTTTCTGACAGATAGCAAGACTATGATGAATTGTAACAACTGCCATGACTTCATACACACCCAAGCCTACAGCTGAGCACCTGGTTAAAATGGCTACAAGGATAGCCTGCAAACATCCTATAAACACAATAAATGCACATCCAAACAAGGCATTAGAAGCTAGACTACAAAGAAGAAAAAGGAAGCAGGAGGAAGGGAAATCGTATAATATCATTAATAAAAACATACATCTCTTTTTATGGTGAATGCTTCAACCAAATGTACTATGCCATTACAAATATTTGTTTTCATGAACGTCTTTATCATTTAAGAGGATTACAATGTTGCACATTCAAAACTCAGACAGTGGTCCAACTGACACACATTAAATGGCAGCTATAACAAATTTGCCTTAGCCCAGAATCCAGTTTCTAATGTCTAGCAAATCTGTATACTGTTAGCTGAAACATCACTGGTAGAATGAACTGTGATGTGTCCTTCAGTTTTATCCACTACATCAGAAAAAAATTAATAAACACTGTAATTGAAGTAAACATGTGAAGTATTATTCCAAATATCTAGATGATATTTATATTTTATGGGAGGCAGATAATACGACTCTAGAATCCTTTATCAAATTTTTGAATGTAAGCAGTGAATATTTAAAATTCACTTATATGCATAACAATACTGGATTATCTTATCTTGATACGTTTATCCAATATCAGGCTAACACTCTTACATCTACTATATATAGGAAAGAGACGTTTTCTAACAACTATTTACATTATAATAGCTGTCATCCAGAACACATGAAGAATAATATATTTAAAGGGCAATGTGTACGAGCAGCTCGCATGACATCTAATGACGAGTTATTAATTACTGAATTGGAATATATAAAAGAGTTATTTACACAAAGAGGTTATCCCCTTAACATGATGCAACACACCATCAAATACATTTTATAATTGAGGAACTATAGATTTCAATCGCTTTTGGGAAGGAAGCCTATGTTGACTACTGATAAGACATATACATCCCAAGAAAAAAACACTACAGTAGGTCTTAATGCGGAGGTTTTTCAAAAGTCACTAGTTTTACAATTTAATTTAGCAGCTGGTTATATAAAGAGATTAATGTATGATTTTTGGTATTATATAACCAGAGATTCCCAGCTAACCAGAATTATAGGTTCAAAACCACATTTCACATTTAAAATGGGAACCAATATAAAACATATATTAGAATATAAACATATAGGTAGTAAGAGCAATAAGCTTTCATCTGTTCGTAGCCCGAGATGTGGTACCTGCAAACAATGTAAATATATGTCAGAAGAAGATATAATATACCTAAATAATGGACATAAAAGCATTGTGTACAGGAAGACTGGGAATTGTAACACCAAGATGGTGATTTATTTGAGTGTCTGTCAGTGCTGTGGTAGTTTTTACGTGGGAAAAACAGAAAGAAACTTCAGGAAAAGAATTTATGATCATACTTATTGTATTATACAGACATGTTGAAAGGGAAGGAGATGATCACCATTTTAAATTTATGATATTAGAAGTGATAAATAATGACCCTAAGGGTAGTGATATGAAAAGCCTACTTAGCTATAAGGAAGTATGGTGGCAAATCATGCTAGATGCCACCACACCTCCAGGTTTAAATGAATTTACTTCTGTCAAACCATTGTTAGCGTTTTTGTAATGAATTTTTTATACAAAAACACTTTAATATATACAAAATATCATAATTTCAACATAGCAAATAATTAATAGCTTATTTTAGAATATAGGTTTTAACTTAGATGTAAGGTATCTCAGGTATTAGATTTTTTAGAAAGTTTTTATGGATTGGTGAAATATTTTATTTTAATGACAATTTTGTGATGTCATTTATTTATTTAGTATTTACTGTATTTATTATAAGAACTGTTCTTTTTTATAATTTACAACAGTAATAAATTTGCGAATGATTTGTTTTCGATGTGATTTAAGTACCTGCTAGGGTTACATCCTTAGATACCAACAATGAATTTGTTTTGCATCACTATCACTTTAAATGAGAGTTTGGAATGGATTTTTTTGGCACCAAAAAAGGCTTAAATTACCTGAATTGTATTAACATAATTAGTTCTGAAGAAGCCTAGGTTTACTGGGTGAAAGCGCTTAACATTTGGATTATGTTTGTATGTGGATGTTCGTTTTTTTAGCCGTTATTTCAATAAATCAAGTTTATTAGTAACCACTTCGCTTCTTCAGTTTTAAACAAGATTTTGCTGTCTTAGTTATATACAAGTTATCGTAGTGTGAGAGCACTCATTGGTGTACTCGAGTGGCGTTTTTTTTTTTGTTTTTCGTTACCGTTTGTTTTGCTGATTCAAATGGCAGCTATAACAAATTTGCCTTAGCCCAGTATCCAGTTTCTAATGTCTAGCAAATCTGTATACTGTTAGCTGAAACATCACTGGTAGAATGAACTGTGATGTGTCCTTCAGTTTTATCAACTACATCAGAAAAAAATGAATAAACACTGCAATCCAAATGGAAACTGCTTGTCAATGGAGGTGCCCAGCATATTCTGAGACAAGCAAACAATCCTGGAAATGCAAGTAAAATGCTGCATTCTTGGGTCCATACGATAATGTGCACCACCATTCTAAAGATGAGAATAATGTAAGGAAAACTGATTTTTTTTTTTTGCAATGTCTGGCATGACCATTGGCATAAAAAGGTTTAAGAGGAAAAACTATCACTCTTTATGGAAAATCATTCAAGCCTATGGGCCATTTAATTTCCATTAGGTAGCTGTTTCTCTTCAGTGTCCATTACCAGTCAGTTGTGTTGCAGCAACAGACCGCTGTAACAAAGAAAAACTACAGCTTTCTTTCAATCCAATCTATAACAAAAAGACTAACAGTCATGTTTTCAGACTGATTAGCTACTTGCACAACAAAGTACTTATGGTTAGACACAAAAATGTAACAGCTACACTACTGACCAGTAATATTTTCATTCACGTTTCCTGCAAGTTGGAGGAAAGATCTCTAAAGAAGGCCATTCTTCAAGCTTAATGGCTTCTTCAAGTTATCTACAAAACTGCTTTTAATGTGTTACTTTCCATACCTCCTTTATTTGTACCCATACTGCTCGCATAACTATATAGTTCCAGATTTTGGTACTCTAAAGAAATGTATGCTCATTCATCAGAAAAAATACCTGATGGTGCTCACTCTTTATTCAAACATCTACATGCTACAACCTTTACTCCTGCCTGGAGCTCTGAAACACCCCTTCTTAATCAAGCTGTACTGGGGTGTTACTCTGAACTGCCTGATTTCTGCAAATGCAAAGCCTAGTTTCCTTCCTGGAAAGTTGTGTACTTGGACAAATTACCATCTGAAGTGAATACATTTTACCAGTCTAGTACAATAATATCCTAAAAGTAAAACAGTACTACTACTTTCACCTTTTTGCATGCAAAAATAATATCCTGAATGAGTTGTTTACATTGAGATGGGAGCTTCATCTACCATACAGTCTAAAGTATTCTTACTTAGAAATGCCGATACATTTGCTTGCTTTCACAAAGGCTTATTTGAGTGGCTAATCTTTAAGTGCATACTGTGCAGAGAATGGTAATACAGGCAAATGTTCAACTGCTTGGTTAAATATTGTTTAAACTTTAGTAAATCACTATATCTAAAGTTACTTTCCTACAACTACTAGCTGCAACTTCCCACTCTCTGTACTTCACTATATCCCCCTTTAATCCTCAGCATATACTTATGCCAACCTGACTGCATACCAAACCATCAAACACTTAATTTATTCCACATTTAGTCCTTTTTTATTGGAAGCCAATTCAGTGAAAGACCATTATGTTATTTGTTCCTTGTTAAGTGGTACATATGCCATTCCAATCAATGAGTGACTTCTGCGAAGGATAGCAAAATTGATGAAACAACTTTTTGTTGACATGGTTCCCAAATAAACTGACTTGTTCCTCCTTTCCTTCCAGCACCTCTAGCTGACAGCAGAATTTGACCAGGAGAGTACTGTTTAAAAAGTCAACCTAGCAGCATAAAGTGATGAAGTCATGACTATGAACAAGGCAGCCTGAATTTGATTAGCAACTCAGGCATCCAATGGAGCTGGCAGGGATGATATGTATGTCAGTCTTATGGGGGGGTGCTGATATGTGTTCTGGTGGAGGCCAGGAGTCATAACAACTGTTGGGCTGGGTCTGCGGCTACTTCTATTATGCATCAGGGTATGAAAAAGCCTGGTGCACGCAAAGAATGATGCTTAAGACACTTGGATCTGCCCCACCTTCAGGGCACTGCTTTCTGCTTCCCCTTCCCGATCTCCTGTGCAGACCCATTTACTGGACTAACATGGCTCTTCAATTCCCTTTCCTCCCAACTAGCATACCAAAAAAAGTGAGCAGCACTAGAGTTGGAGGGATGAAACATTAGGAGGGGTGCCTTGCATTTGATGGTCAAGCTGCTGTACCAAGGAACAAATAAAGGGAGAGTGAGAGTACCATGTAAAAGGATGCTGTGTCAGAAACAGACACAGCTCCCAGCCTTGTGCAACGCCCTACCTGATACAGGAAACACACCTGACGGGAATAAATGTCACCTTTTTTTACACTGCAAGAACATGAGCACTGCTCCCACTCCCTCAGCATCTGCCTTACTCATAAGCTCCCAAATGCTCCCACTGGAAGTCCAACCCACCTTCCCACACCCCATTCATCCTTCCATCTCTCCTCTATTATGATATGATTACACATCTCTTCTTACTCCTGTTAGGACACTACTGCATCCTGTGCAACTCTTCTCAATACCTTCTCCACCACCTTAAACCAAACATTTGAACCACTATACCAACTACAAATAGCCTCTCCACCTCACTTTCATAAAAGCATCCCTCGTTCCCTACTGAATAGGCACTTATCTACACATTCCCTATCTCTTACTCCCACTATCCCCAACCAAATCACTGCCTCAAGGCAAAACATATTCCAGCAAAACAAGGTTCTTCAAAAGGAAAGGGGAGTATAATTAGCAACTGTAAATAAACACAAGCTAACAAACAAGACAATATCTGAAGAAGTGAGTTTTGCTTTAAGCAAAGGACTACAGTCCATTTAATTTTTGTCCAGAACTGTTATGTCCTCTGCAGCTACGATCCTGAAAAAAGAACCATAGATGATGTTCTCCTACACATATTGAAAATAATTAAATCTCATATTTTAGCTTCAGCTCCAATTGCTTCACAGTATGAACCCTAATGAGTTCTATGTGACTCTGTGACAGTATATGTGGAAAGCATGTCAACCTTAGTGCCTCACCCAGATGTCAACTAAAATCACAGCAGAAAACAGTCCAGCTCCCATTTTTTGAAGCCTATGATACAATCCTTCTGACACACAGTTAGCAGAGGGTCATTCTAGGAGTCAGATGCAACTTGTAGAAGGTCGAGCAAGTGAAACTTCCAAAGCTCAAAAAGAACTTAGTGCCAGTCTCCTCAGACACTTTGAAACAGGTAGCCAAGATCCCCAACTAGATCTATAGCTAAAACAAAACAAACATTTCAACCTACTCTGGATTATCACGGACAGCCTATCCTGTTTAACAATGCTAGCCACATAGGAACCTTTCTTGAATATCCCTTACACAAACTGCTTGGGGGAGGGGGGGTTCCAGGTCACTCAATCTTTCCTAAAGGCCTGCAAGGGCAGAAAGACTTTACCAATTAACACTTCACTTTTTAAATATATATATACACATATATATATATATATATATATATATATTTTTTTTTTTTTTTTTTAAATATTTGCAATCCTCCACAGGAAACTGATTTTCATCTCACTTATCAAATGGTTAAACAATAACTTTCTCCGTGGTTATCCTCCAAATCCACTAAGTAAAGATGCTTCAAACGAAGCCTAAGCCAGGTACAGAAGATTACTGAGAAGTGAAGTCTGGAATTCCTATGCATCCTTGAGAAATTAAGGCAAACCACACTGTACCAAACCAAAGCAACTTTTCCGAAATGAAAAAAAACATCAACTCTTTTACATATCTCAGAATTTTTGAGAGAAAAATAGTTGGGATAAGAGGTACATCAGACTCCACCAACTGCATTAAAACTAAACAAGAAAAACTGTACTGACCTATTTCTTAAAGCTACAGCCTATATAAAGACCTCCAATCTAATCTTTATCAACCTCCTCCATGGCTTTCAGCTCATTTGCATACACTAATAAAAAATCACATATACCCCAAATACAGCATATACAGGTCAGAAAATAAATTATTAAAGCATATCCCCCTCCTTCAGTAAGTCCGGTGAAGATCCACTTAAATTAAAATCTGTTAACAGCATGCAGCACTTTCATTTCAGTTACACCAATCAACATAACTGACCTCTTTTTGACCTGAGACACCTTCCCATCACTGCAGAAATCACCAAAAAATAATTTACATACCTAAAAAACATTTCTACCACAGCCAGTCTGTTAAACAAAACTCCGCAGAAAACTGTGCCAGAACTTACTGACAGTATCAACAACTCTACTCCACCAATGCCAGTAAGTTTTGGAAAAGAACTGAGCACCTTCAATGCCTTTCTCCAATACAACACTGCATGACTAAGATGGAGAAGGATTCATTACTGGGAACATACTTAAACATCTTATGTGGTTCTCCACACCACTTTGCAGAATGATCTCCAAGCCTGTGGTCTTGATTAATCTGTATTGCCCTGAAAACATCACAGCTTCAGTTCTCTACCCTTTTTAAACTTCTCTGGGTTCAACACAATGAATTTGATAAAACTCCCTTCAGTTCGGTGAAATGCTGGAGACATACCTCTCAGCTTAGTAGATTCAGAATTAGGACAAAGGCAAAAATAACGGGGAACAAAAACCCATAATCAGGGACAGTTTTAAGTATTGCTCTTATCAACTTAGAAACTTTTTAAAATAAGTTCAGTATCAGCATATTCTTTTTGAAATATATGAAGTCTGAAACTCAAATGACTACAGTCTTCAATGATTTGCTGGAAAAAATAAAAATTTTAAAAGGGACAGACCAAAAATAATGGAAAAATCTGGACTGCTGACAGATGTGATTGGGGAGCATATGGTCTGAACAAAGGAAATAGTTCTTTTAAGCTGGGATATAGGCTCTGAACTGCCTAAGTTGAATGTTACTGGCTGCCAAATATATATATATCTATACATATATTAGAAAACAGAAACCAAAACCTAAACCATCTGTAACTTAAGTAATGAATACTGTAATATAAAATAACTAGATGTTGGATGTTTAGAAAATGTAACAGACAAATTTAAAAGAAAAATAAATGAAATTTGTGGAAATGATACTTGCAGAAAAAATGTTCAGACAGAGAAGTGAAGTTAAAGGGAAGTCAGAAACTGAGCAACATGTGTAATGTTGAGCTGAATAAAAATTGTTAAAAAGAAACTATATGTATAATGCATGGCAATAATAATGAAAACTATTACTACAGTATGTTTTCTTTTCCATTAATGTACGTATACCATATTACAAAACTAAAATGAGATGATTTAATAAAGATATTAAGCAAGCAATAATGCAAAACAGAGTTTGAGTTACTGGGGAAATAATGCCCACCCAGGGATATCATGACACTCTATGCCCTAGGTGAAGTGCTGCTACACCTGTGGAAGGATGATACATCACCAAAAATGTATGTTCTGTTGTTCATTATTGTGCTTAGAGTATGGGCTGTATGCTAAACTTTATATTTGCTTTTTATTACTCTACGCTGTTTTTCATTTTTGATGTAAAACAGTTCCTCAGCCTACTGTTTCAAACTTCTTGTAGCCTATGAATTTTTGCTGGAGGAAGTATTTTACATATAAAATGTAACTATTTAATGTCTACACATACACACATGCAAGCACAAACATTTCGGAAGCACACACAGATGGACAGACACACAAATACACAAAAAGGGGAAAACTAATTGTACAGGAATGACTACTCAATATCAGTACACGTTATTAAAAATAGTAAGAAACAATATATATTTTTCTCTTTCCATACTTTATTTATTTTATTGAATTTTTTTGCCAGGAAAGTCCACTGGGCCTAAAGGAGACCATTTTCAGTGGAAGCACAGGGAGAAAAGCTCCAACAAGAACATATATACAAAAAAAAAAAAAATAAACATTAATTGGTGCAGAACTAGAAACAGTGTTACACATAGTGATTACAGTAATATATACAGAATATATTCATAAAAGCAGGAATTTAGTTGGTTGCCAGATGAATTCAATCAGAGGTATAAACATAGATATATTAATCAATATTATTGTACCAGTATCAACATTGATGAAAAAAAATAAATATGGCGAAAATATCAGTCACTTGTATCAAAAAGCATAGAAGTTTAGTTATCATATAAAGGGAAGGAAGAGGTTAGGTTATAGAGCAGGTACATAGCCAGGAAGAGTTGAGATGTTTTTTCAGTTTTTGTTTGAAGGTGGTGGTGCTGCCTGCATTTCTTACAGAAGGTGGAAGTGAGTTCCATAGTTTGGTGACAGTGAAGGAGTAGAGGAGTTGACCAGCAGGTAAGGTGGGTTTTTCTCCTTTTAGAAGTAGATGATTTTCAGATCTTACTTGCCTGCTGGTTTGGTATTTGGCAAGTAGAGTTGAGACAGCAGGACAGTCTGTGGGTCTGTAGATTATTTTGTGTGCTGTAGTTAGTTGGGTGAATGAGATGTTGGGGGAGTTCTGGCCACCCTAATTGTTTCAGTGAGTTACAGTGGTGGCATGAGAATTTGGCCTTGGTACCAAATTTTGCTATTCTGTTGTAACACATATCAAGTTTGGATTTTGTGGAATTTTAGATATTAGTGAGGAGAGGGGCACCATAAAGGTGAGAGGGTAATAAAAAGATAGTTGCAAGGGTTTGTCTACTAGAGAGGCTAAGAAAGTGTTGGTGCCTATAGAGCATACCACGCTTTTTTTTTTTTTTTGATGTTACTGTTTATGTGTAGGTCAAAGTTAAGGTTTTCATCTATAATAATGCTAGTAATTTAGTGTGTGGGACAAATTCTAAAGTGGTATTGTCTTGGGCTTGTATAGTGAAGAGTTTTTTTTTTATCTAGGGGAATGGTTTTCATAGGGGTACAAATTACTAGTTTAGTTTTTTCAGAATTAGGGCAAGATAGTTGTTAACCATCCAAGATTCCAGTAGAGGCGAGAGCATTCTGGATGACATGCTGGAGATCAGAGATGGAATTTGCAGTGCATACTACTATACAGTCATCAGCATACTGGATTACTGAGCACTGAGGGAGAGTGGAGTGAAAGTTGTTAATAAAGATGCTAAATAAGAGAGGACCAAGTATGGAGCCTTGGGGGTATTGAGGTAGGGAGAGTACGATTGTTGCCGATTGATGCCTACTGGAGAGATGGGAGGGGAAATGTGGAGGGTGGATAGTTTATAGAGGAGGACAGTGTGGGAAATGGTATCAAAAGCTTTGGAGAGGTTGAGGAAAAGTGAAGAGATTATTTTACCAGAATCCCGTGTCCGGTTAACTGCATCAAAAAAGGATAGGAGTGCAGTAGTGGTGCTGTGCCCTGGTCTGAATCCATGCTGAGTGGGTGATAGAATTTGGTTTTCAAGCAGGTGGTTGAGAAGTTGGGCATGGATGCATTTTTCCAGTATTTTAGAAAGGGGAGACAGAATTGCTATAGGTCAAAAGTTTGTGGCGTCTCTGTTGGTGCCGCCTTTGTGTAAGTGAAGAATGAATGATTTTTTCCAGATGTCTAGGACAAGGGATTCTTTAATCAATCTGTTAATGAGTATGCTGACTGGATAAGCTACAGAGTTTGCAGCTAACTGCAGAAGTGTGGGGGAAGATTGTCAGCAGCCAGAGTACAGGGTTTTAGCTTAAGTAAAAGTTTTTTTTTATTCCAGTGGTGAGTATGGGGGAGAACTATAGGTTAGAGTTGAGGGTAGGATTATTTTCTGGGATGATTTGGTCATCAGCTGTCTTGGTGGTGGAGGTAACTGTAGGAAAGGTGGTGGTTAGGGTAGCTATGGTGTCAGTGAAGTAGGAATTGAAAAGGGTAGCAAGTTCGATAGGGGTTTTGTGTGGGTCAGGGGATGGGTTGCTTTGAGAACCTAGGTATAATAGTTGGTTGATGGAAGACCAACATTTTTTTCAGATTATTTTTGTGTTGGCTTTGTAGGTGGAGGTAGTGGGCCTTTTTATCACTGGTTATTAAATGTTTTGCCTGATTACAGAGTTGCTTGTAATGTAGTAGAGTTGAGGGGGTCTTTATTTTTCTGCCATGATTTCCAGATTTTATCCCTTGTGAGCATTACTTCTTGGATTTTGAGAGTCAGGTTGCATGGTTATGTTTTATTCATTTTTGGTGGGTGGGTGCTTGTCTATTTAGGATGTCTAGGAATGTTGAGTTAAAGAATTCAACAGCCTCATTAAGTGGTAAGGATTTGAGGGGTTCCCAATTTACTTTAGCTAAGGTTTCATTAAATATGGTTGGATGAAACTTCTAAGTTCTGGTTGATTTGTATTGGTGTTGGCCTGGGGTTGGGGTAGTTTTGCGTAGGATATATGCCGGGTGGCGGTTGTTAATGGTATTAGTATGCCTGCAGTGATAACATTGTTAGGGACACTAATATCTAGTCCATTGTGGAGCCCCCATTATTTTTGTGGGGTCTGGTGATGTCTTCAATTAGCTATGAGAAGTTGTAAAGCTTTATGTTTTTTGAGGGGTTATTGTGGGCAATATCTAGCCAATCGATGTTTACATAACCTAGAATTATGGTTTCATTATCTACAATTTGGGAAGTCCAGGCAAGTAGGTTTTCTAATATTGGTATGTTGTTTCCTGGAGGAATATACAGAGCAATTAAGCAAACGTTTTTATGGCTGTTAAGTTTTAATATAGAGATTAGAACTTCAGCTGGGGAGAAGTTGGGTGTTGGTTCTGAATAGGGAATTAATGTATATTTGCTAGGGAAGAGTATTGCTACTCCTCCTCCTCCTCCTCTCTTGTAGGGTCAATCGACTCTCAGGCATGAGTAGCCTATGGGGAGAAATTCAGTGTCTTTACTATAATATCCGGGTTGTTTTGTGAAATCCACTCCTGGAGTTCAGGTATTTTGTTTCTAAGGCTTTGGAGATTTATGGTTGATAGCATGAGAGATATAAAATATATTAAATATATATATATATATATTGTCGCCACAGTAAGAAGTTGTCCTGTTCGATTCTCAGCTAAAGCCGCCTTCTGTGTGGGAGAAGTGAATGGGATAAGTACCTTGATTTGAAGGTTGTGGGCCGCAACTCGGCATGTCAATCATTAGCAGACTGGAGTTCCTCTGTGGCGACCCCTAACTGAGAAAAGCCGAAAGACACAACATAAATATATTTGCATTATAAATATATTTATATATAAAATACAATCTATAAAAAGTTTACTTAAATGAAAAATAATGAATTTCAGACTTGGTTAAAAATGTGCTTTTTCTTGGTCCACGTTCCTCACCAAAAAAAAAAAAGTACTAATGCCTGACATTTTTTTTTAAAACCTTTACTGAATTATCACTTGTGACACAGGCAAGCTTACATTTATATATAAAAGTAATCAAACTGTAGTAACAAGTTCACGTTTACAAACATTATATTTCACATATACTTGTACATATATCATATAACCTAAGCAACATTACATAAATTATTCAATTCCTGCCCCTCCTTTTTTTGAAATAAGGAACAGCTTTATTAAACTATCACTTACAACATAAGCAATCATACATTTATATAAAGGAAAACAAACCACACAAACACAATCCTAGTTGCAAGCATTTTACATCACAAACCATACCAACACACCGCCAGTTGCAAACATTACACATCACTTATAATCTACTCAATCATTTTCAGTCAAATATTACATAGCTCATTTAAGTCCTGCCTCATTTTAAACTTCATTCCTTCTCTGTATGTACTGTTCCCACAATTCCCATTTTTCCTATGAAGTTTGCTCCTACCCTTTTCTAAAGATCTCAATTCCAGTTGTTTTATCTCTGTTACTATATTCACCACTTCTAATATACTTGGTTTAGACTTTGATTTCCATTTTCTAGCAATTGCTTTTTTGGCAGTCACCATAATTAGAGACAGTAAGGCCTTCCCATGTCTAGGCAATTCTGATTCTGTATCACAGCTCAGAGGAATCATCTCATTCATTACACCAATCTGCCCACCCAGCATCTCTGACAGTGCATCCTGCAGGGTATCCTTAAAATCCGCCCATCCATCACTCTCCCAGAAAACATTTTCCAAACTACCTCCTTCTTCCCCATCACACCTCCAACATTTGCTGTCTACCTGAGGAAATATTCTCTGGAGTCTACTTTGGGGTAATGGTGTCTAAATGTAAAATACAAGCAAAACTCAAAATATTCTAGAAGAATTCCTTATCCAATCTATTTTCCCAATCCTTCTTAACCTCCTCTGACTGATCCTTATACTTATCATGCAATGTTTTATATCTACTAATTATTCCTTTTTTAATGGCAGCTTCTGTCTACATTCATACCAAAAAACTAACTCAGTGCTGCTCTTTCCATTTAGACATTTCTCTTTTTCTTTCTCTTTGCCTATACTCTGATATCAAGACAGGAAAGGCAATCTGTAACCTGCAACCCAAAGTCCAAATAAATTCTTTGACCTCTTCCCATCTCTATTACCTTCTCTTATTATTGCTGTTCACACTTGTTTTCCCTTCTTTCTCCAATAAATTCCAGCTCCCTCTTTGCTATTGTCCCTATCCCTATCCCCAGTGTAGGCAGAATCTCCTTTTTAGTTCCTACAATGCTTCCTGCTACTTTGGGAAAAAGTAATGATCTGAACAGGCCCTTGATTATTTATTTTCCACAGGAAAATGTTCAAGTCAGATCCTGTCTTATGTTTACCCCAAACAGAAAATTAGTAATATATTACTAGAGTCTAGAGTCTTACACTTATTAAAAAAATATAAAGCCTCTCTAAAAAGCATTTGGAAGTATTTGAGGTGATAGATATCATGCAACTAACACAATTATTTAGGAATAACAACTAATTAGGTTTCCAATAGAACTTAAAAAATAACTAATCAATTAACATAGTTAAATACACACATTAGCAAAATTTTTTGTTGAGTACAATTCTGCAAATATTATATATACGTACTAATAATGTTACTTTACATAAATAATGTCTCTTTAAACAATAAACCTTCTTACCACAATTAACTGTTCTTCTCTTATTCACAATTAACTGTTCTAGTATAGTAGCCTCTAATAGGTTACTGTCACCATTATGCAGTTGATTCTTTAATTACAATTTGGACACCCTTTTCTTTATTTATATATCCCTGTTTAATTATATGTAGCTTGTTTGTCCTATTTTTACCAGTGTTTGTCCTATACAATATTAATCACATATATATTATATAATTGTTGTTTGTTTACTTGTTATTTGTTTGTTTTGCTAATAGGCTTCTGGAATGCTATCTCCATTCACTGCGAGGGCTTCTGTGGATCACTAGTGATATTCCTGTTTCAAAGTGTACTTAGTTTCTGTTTGTGTTACTGTTTTAAGTTACTCATTTTGGTTACCTGGTTACCCAGCACTTGCTCACACAAGCAATTATAGCAGTCTCTGGCACTTGCTCAAAGCACTAATTATATAAGCCAGCACTAAAAAGTAAAAGCACTCACTCCCAATTGTATTCTAGTATCTCCAATTATCAAAGGGTTCTTGTCATTCTCCCTCCCAGTCCAGCTGGTGAATCTGGGAATCTCCCTCCACAAACTACAACTGCCTCAGAACAACAGAGATTGAACCTCTCCTCCCAACAAAACACAGACACCTCCCTCCTCCCAACAATATAGCCAAACATATAGCTGTTTCTCAACTCAGTAACCACTCAACTCAAGAACTCCAACTCAAAACAGGCACTCACAGTCAGGAGGGGTCTCACATAGACCTTCACTCACTCACTATAACACCAAACACATACTCACACAAACACACTGAAACACAAAATCACACAAAGAAAAGCTACAGACTCACAAAGCAGACAATCAAGCAACAGCTAGAAAACAACAAGCAACGCGGCAAGCAATATTCACCATCAGTAAAAAACACGTCACAACCCTTAAGACTAAACAATGTCACACTTAACAGTCACAATCTTAAAGACTAACACCAACACCAATGACGGCCCCGTATTCAAGGCTGGGGTCACGGGGTCACGGTGGAGCAGCCTGTCGGGCGCTAATATGAGGGTGTCACGGATCCGCCTATAACACAAGCACTCAGGTCACTCCAGCAAGTACAATATGACCCAGTCATTGTCCACATGCTGTGAAATGACTGAGACGCACTCTCCCTGATGAAGAGAGACATAAAGGAGGAGCTCTGAGCATGCATCTTACCTCACCAAGAATGATGCCAACAACATGAAGACAAGATGATCAATTTCAACAATTGGCCGGTACTAAAAGTCATTCAGGGATCCAATGCCTGTCAGCTTGGGATGATATTCTGGCAAGCCACGAGTGCTTCGCTAGGCTAGGCTTGCACCTGTCACCTGGCTCTGATCGGATATTGGGCTCTTACTGCCCTATAGTGCCTTTTACCACCTCCATAGGTATCACAAGGGGATGTTCAAGAGTAATGCTTACTCAACGCCAGAAAGTCTACCTACTGAAACTCTCCTTAGCATGGAGAACATCGATATCTGTGCAGTAACAGAAACCTGGTTCAGGGCTCCCGAAAGCACCCCAGCACTACCAGGTTATACCTCATACCATGCTTTTCGGCCCCAAAACTTGGACCGAACCACAAAAGGAGGGGGAGTATCGATATTCATCAAAGATACCCACACCTCCAGGTTGGTGGCAAAGCAGGAAGCATCAGAGACTATCCATGTGCAACTGACAGTGGGTAAAACTGCCTTCCAGTTTATAGCCTGCTACAGACCATCCTCCCAAACCCAGGAACCCCACTCGGCCTTCCTGAGAACACTGGAAAATATGAAGGTCTCTTCAAACACCATTATATTGGGCGACTTCAACTACCCAAACATAGACTGGGAGCATTACTCTAGCTCCAACACCCTAGCCCAAAGGTTCCTAGAATTTATAAACTCAAATGCTATGGAACAAATTGTTACCACTCCCACAAGAGGAGAAAACATACTGGACCTGATCATCACCAACATGGGGACTCTATGCTCCAGACCAGAAGTGTATCCCTCACTGGTAAGATCAGACCATAAACTAATCTCACTGGATATTCACATCCCGACCCCACCTCCTGCCCAGAAAACCACAGTGAAAAACTTCTAAAGCAAATTTCACACTCCTCAAAACCGAGGTGGAATCCTTCAAAGCCCCGGCCTGTGGAAAATACGCCCAGACCGCAGAATCCTTTATAAACGCATTCTATGAACACCTTCAGGAATGCATGGATCATGCAATCCCAAATAAAACCAAGACCCAATCCTCCAAAGGCAGACGTCCTGTTTGGTGGACCCCAGCCATAAACAAACTATACAATAGAAGGAGGAAGCTACTAAATGATAGAGCAAAATCCCAAAAAGGGAAGGCATCACTGATCAGTATTAGCAAAAAACTACGGGCACTCATAAAATTGTCTAAGGCCAGCTTCAAGAAAAATTGCACAGGACACTAAGGATAATCACAAGGCTTTCTTTAGTTATGTTAGGAACCTGGGTGGTAATTCCCAGATATGCTCAGAATTAGTCCAAAATGACAAAAATACACTGAACCCACAGACATTGCCAACATCCTAGCTGACAGGTTCAGCGCAAACTTCTCCCTCCCCACCAAAAGGGCAAATATCTATCCCAGCAGAGTGCTGCCCCTGACATCTCAGATGCTCAGGTAAGAGCCGCCTCTCCAAAGCAAAAACACAGCATCAATGGGACCAGACGGTGTCCCGGCTGCCCTACATGAACTCAAGAAGAGCTAAACCCAAACATAAAACTACTGTTCAATCTCAGCCTTACTACAGGATATGTGCCCAAAGAGTGGCGTACAGTAACAGTGGTCCCTCTCCATAAAGGTGGTGCCTCAACGGATCCTGGAAACTATCGCCCCATAAGCCTGACTAGCTTGGTCTGCAAAGCTATGGAAAGGATCCTCATGGACCTCATAAATAAAGATATTGGGGACCTACAGACACTGGATCCTACCCAGTTCGGCTTTGTTAAGGGCAGATCCTGCCTCTTAAACCTGGTTGATTTCTTTGAAACAGTCACCAAAGCCATTGACGAGGGAAGGTGGTCCACACAGCCTACCTGGACCTCGCAAAAGCCTTCGATACGATACCCCACTGGCATTATAGATAAGCTCACCAGCTTAAATATAAACCCCTATGTCACTAGATGGATTGCAAACTGGCTCAAGGACAGAACCCACATGGTTAGAATTGCTGGAGCCATGTCAGACTCCAAACCAGTTACAAGTGGTGTCCCACAAGGCTCAGTCCTGGGACCTCTTGTTCGGTATATATTTCAGAGGTACAGGCCAACACGGAAGGACTGTGGCTGACCAAGTTCGCAGATGACTGCAAACTGGGCGCCATAATCGACTCTCCAGCCGACACAAGCATCCTCCAAAAGGGCCTCATAGAAACAGACAACTGGTGCCAGAGCCATGGCCTCAAGCTAAATGCCAAAAGTATATAGTCATCCCTTTGGCAAAAACAGTGCCCACAAATTACCACATAGGTGGTAATCCATTAAGTACAGAAGAAGTAATTAGGGACCTGGGGACCCAAGTTGATAGCAATCTCTCATTTGACAACCACATAGCCAAAGTGGTTAGAAAAACATTTTATATAGCCCACCTAATCATGAAGGGATTCACATCTAGATCAGAGGAGGTCATCGTGCCTCTTTACTCATCCCTCATCAGGCCCATAATTGAGTACAATGTCCCTTTTGGGATGTACCTTACCAGACACCTGCAGCAACTGGAAAGACCCCAAAAGTACCTCACCAAGATGATCAAAGGGCTCAAACAGATGCCATATGCTGCCCGGTTAAAGAAACTCCAGCTCTACTCAGTGGCATACCGCCTGTTCAGAGGCGATCTGTGCCTGACGTATAAAGCCATGTCCAACCCGGAATTAATGGACATGCTGCCCCTCAGAAAATCCAAATCCCATCGAGCTACGAGCTCGAGAGACTTGAACCTCAGCACTGAAATAAATAGGACATGCTGAAGGGACAGATTCATAACCCAGAGGCTCCCTTCACTCTGGAATAAAATACCAGTCCAGGTTAGGCAGAGTCCCTCATTGACTCTCTTCAAGAGGAATCTTGATGAGTGGATGGGAGATCGTAGGTTTACCCCGGGTATCACTTCTGTGTCACTGTTAGACAGAGGCACAGTATACTAACCTCGAAAAAGGGCATAGCAAAATAAATTTAAAATGGGTGGTGAAAGCCAAACACACTCTGGCTAGGCTTATAAATGCCCTAGGGCAGATAGCCAAGTATGATCCTATGAACCTATGAATAAATAAATAACAATACAAGTACCACAACTACTATAGGTATGGGTGTGACTTGTTAATTTTATCTGTATATTGCTATGGTGTTTTTTATGGTTTTTTACTCTTTGACGGCTGTATAGCCGAGGCGCTAAGCTAATAAATTCTGTGGTGTATTTTGGCTTACTTGTTGCTTGTGGTGTTTTTCTCTATAACCTGGTCTATGACCTGCAAAAGATAATGAAAACGACAAAAGAACCCTCATTGTCAGCACAAGACCAGAAGAGTGACCCTTCCAACATCACCAAACAGCACTCCTTTAGTGGGAAAAATTGCCTCCTGTAATCTTTGCAGTATGTCTGCCTTGGATCAGAGTTTAGCTAATACAAAATCTGACTCCACCATGCTGGAGTTATTTTACTTTAACATTTGTTTACTGGGAAAGTCCGACTGGGTCAAGAGCCCATTTTCAGCAGATGTCCGGGGAGAAACGCTCCAGATGCATGTCTTTGGAATGTGGGAGGAAAATGGAGCACCCGGAAGAAACCCACGTGAATGCAGGAATGATATGCAGACTCCGCACAGAAGGCACCTCAGCTGAGAAATGAACTGTACAACCTCTTGCTGTGATGTGACAATGCTAATTACTGTGCACCACTGCACCACCCGAAAGATTAACTCAACTTTGGCCATGTACATCGATAAACTGGTGTACAGATTAGGTGAAGTGGAAAGTATTTTCATCACAGTAAACAAACCAAGAAAAACTTTTGCAGTGTGGAGGGTGTGATGTTCACTTCCTGAATTATGTTACGCACCTAGTTCACTTAATAAAAGCTGAACTGTAAAAGACATGCTACAAAATAAACAAATATAAAATAGTAGGCAGTCCACAGTTGAATTAAAAATGGAATATCCTTTACTGAAACACACAAACAAGTGATCCTAGTTTAGCGTAATGAAAAGGCATCAAAAGTATTCCTTATTTTTATATAAACAGGTTGTTTGGAGCAAGTGAGTGGTTACAGAGGGTTTTTCTGTTAAGAGCAATAAAACCATTACAATCATTCCTTTAGCCAAGTCCCCCTACCACCATAGTGTAATCTGAGACTGTGCTACCTAAAAGCAAACTAAAGAGCTAGAGACAAATTATAATATAAGAGAAGTTTATTAACACTTTATATAGGCTAACCAACTAATCTAAAGCTTTATTAATTAAGAAACTAACTAACAAAATGAATAACTAACAAAAAGAGCTACCACTAGATATCTACCAGAATAAATATTAATACATATAAACTAAACCACTTTTAACAAAGATCACTTTCGTATCAAATAAATATTTCATCAGGTTTGTGTGTCAAAAACAAATCATAATGTGAATAATATGAATAATATAACTAACACGAATGAACACGTGTATATTTAACCTAAGTAGGATGAAAGACATAAAAAATAATTGCCAAGGTGGAAATAAAGTGATAAATGTTAAAAATAAAGCACTAAGGCCATGGGCATCTGTTAAAGTGTGGCATCTAACTAAGAAAACACTCAGACTGCATGGTAGAGCTTGACTACACTATCACTTCTCTCCATCAAATGCTAGCACACTGGAACTAAGAAAGGCAAAGCTTACTGATCAGCAGGATAAAGTGCACTGCAAGAACTTACCCTTCAGTGGCACACATGAATCTGTGGAGGGGAATGACATTTCATAATAAGCAGGTTAGCTGAATGGGGGGGGCTCCCCTCTAAAACTATCGCCCTGGAAAGAGCACATAGAATTTGTCTACCATGAGTCAGCAAAAGCAGGCTCAGAGGCAATTTTTGATTAGAGAGCAAATCCTGAAATGGCTCTGGACCCTGGAAAAAGAATAAAGCTGGGAAGAGTTATAATATACTGTGACTTAGACTTACCAACCAGACAAAGAAGCACGTGATGGTCTTTCGACCAGTCATAAGACTAATGATAGAAAAATGCTGGAAATATTGGATGCAGTGTCCACCAGTCTTCAAAGTCCAAGCCCCTAAAGGGCAGGTCACACTTTCCATTCCAGACAAAGCTCAGCTGAAGCTCCACTCTCAGGGAGGAGACTATAGATCTTGGGAAACGTCTGACACAGATACTGGACCTAGATCCAACGGGACCAACTCAGTAAATGCCATGACCACCAGTCAGGAGCCATTTCCACTTTTTAAGCAGTAGTTTTTGGAGAGAAAAAAGGTATCCTCCTCTTCAGCAAAGCTGGTCTTACAATCTCCACTGCCTACTCTGCAAGAATGCTAGGGGTTTCATTTGGCCAGCTGTTGACTGACGTTTTACTAACACTTTTGGGATCAACAAATCTTGACTGGCAGAGTTAAATACTTTCCTGCAGAACTAGGCAAGAGACTGTCTTTAAAAACTGGGCATCTGTAGTTTTTGTTCTCGATTTTCCCACCTTAGCAGATACAGAAACCTACATAGCCTGACAAGTGGGATGGACATACAAATGTGCAATCTCAGCTAACCTCGATTCTGGCGCCTGATGACTGCATCCAGTTTCTCAGCAGACATGCAAATGTGGGAGAGGTCTGTCCTCATTTTTGTGATTCTTTGTTTTTTTCAATGCCCAATGCAAGACCTTAGGCAAGTGCATAAGTACCTCTCCACCTACAGATCACTTGAAATGTATAGTACTGCTTAATGGGCACTGTCTGCTTTCTATTCTTGAATAAAGTACAGTTTTGTACCTACCATAAATGTAGATGTTCGAGGATCCCATTGCTGCAGTCCTAACTATTGGGTATAGTCCCTGGGTCCAAAAATTCGGGCCAATTTGGAAAACATGAAACGCTTCCAGTTTAAGCCGCTAGACATAAAACCCCAAAACCCCCCCTGGCCTTCCCGGAAAACCCCGGAAAATATAAAAGGTTTTAAAAATTTTATTGGACTTAACTACCCAAAAAGACTGGGGCTTCTCAGCTCCAAACCCTAAAAGTCCCGGGAAATTTTTAAAACAAATGTTAAAAAAAAATTACCAACCCCCAAAGGGGACAACTTTCCATCAACCAAATGGGGAAATCCATCTCCAGGAAAAAGTTTTTCCTTTGGAAGTCGACCAAAACTTTCCTGAATTCCCCAACCCAAACCCCCCCCTTTCCCCGAAAACCACAGTGGAAAAAAATTTTTAAAACAAATTTTTAAAAAAAAATTTCCTTCAAAGCCCCCCCTTAAAATCCCCACCCAGAATTAGGGTTTTTTTGGCCCCCTTGGGTGATGGATTCAACCCTAAAACCCAAACCCCCTCCTTAAAGGCAGATCCCTTTTTGGAACCCCCCCAAAACCTTTAAAAAAGGGAACTATTGTGAACCCAAAAGAAACCTCACTGACAGTATTGGAAAAACAGGGCAATCTAGCTAAGCCGTTCGGGAAAAATTTCACAGGCCCCAAAAAATCAAAGGATCTTTATTTTGGAACCTGGGGTAATTCCCAATTGCCAGAATTAGCCAAAATAAAATCCTAAACCCCCCCGACATTGAAATTAGTACGTTAAGGGCAAATTTCTCTTCAAAGGAAAATTACCCCGGGTCCCCCTAAATTAGATGTTTAGGTAAAACTCTCCAAAGGGAAAACCGCATCCAAAGGGCCAGAAGGTTCCGGCTCATGCTCCAAAGAGCTAACCCAAACATACTTTTAAACCGCCTTACCAGGTATTCCCAAAAAAATCTCGCCAGTGGGCCCCCCAAAAGGGGGCCCAAATCCTGGAAAATATGCAAAAATACAGTTTTCAAATATTAAAGTCACCTACCTCAAAAAAAGTAAAGGGATAAAAATGGATTTCCCAGTGGTTTTGGGCAATCCCCCTTTAAATGGTTGGTTTCAAAAAAAGTCCCAACCATTGGGGAAGGGGGCCACAGGGTAGAAACCCAAAGCGGGAAAAAACTGGCAATTTTAAAAAGCCCCCAAACTTAAAATCCCAAACACTGTGGACAAACTGGGTTAAGGGAAAAAAATGGTAAATTGCTGGGGAAAAATTTAGACTCCAAACCGTTCCCAAAATTCCAAAGCTCACCCCCGGGGTCTTGTTGTAAAACTCAGGGAAAGGCCAACACGGAAGGCCCGTGGTAAAAAAATTGCAATGAAAGCCAACCACCAAATTGGGCACAAGGTTCCCCAAAAAGGGGAAAAAAAACAAACAACTGGTGCAGACCTGGCCTAACTTAATCCCAAATTAAAAACATTCCTTTGGAAAACAAAGTGCCCCCAAAAATTTTCCCCTTTAATTTTGTACGAAAAAATTTGGGAAATGGGGGAAAATTGGTTTAAACCCATTTGAAACCACTAGCCAAAGGGTTAGAATTTAAAATACCCACCTTAAAAGGGAAAATTTAAAAGTCAGGGAGGGCCTGCAATAGCCCCCTTGCCAATTGCCCAAAGAACATCTTTATGACAAAATTCTTTTAGGAGTGCCCCAAATGAAAAATTTTTAGCAAAGCTGGTCTTACAATCTCACTGCCTACTCTGCAAGAATGCTAGTTTCATTTGAGCTGTTGACTGACGTTTACACTTTTGGGATCAACAAATCTTGACTGGAGTTAAATACTTTCCTGCAGAACTAGGCAGAGACTGTCTTTAAAACTGGGCATCTGTAGTTTTGTTCTCGATTTTCCACCTTAGCAGATACAGAAACCTAGCTGACAAGTGGGATGGACATACAAATGTACCAGCTAACCTCGATTCTGGCGCCTGATGACTGCATCCAGTTTCTCCGACATGCAAATGTGGGAGGTCTGTCCTCATTTTGTGATTCTTTGTTTTTCAATGCCCAATGCAAGACCTTAGGCAAGTGCATAAGTACCTCTCCACCTACAGATCACTTGAAATGTATAGTACTGCTTAATGGGCACTGTCTGCTTTCTATTCTTGAATAAAGTACAGTTTTGTACCTACCATAAATGTAGATGTTCGAGGATCCCATTGCTGCAGTCCTAACTATTGGGTATAGTCCATCAGTCGGCCCGAATACCAAAGTATAGGCTGGCGTCGGTCAGGCGCATTAGACTGACGTCAGAGCGTCAGGGCATGACCGACGTCATATCCTCAGTCTTTTCTTGCCCCAGATGACAGAAGACCCTAAAAAGACAAGGCCCAAAATACCTGCACCAAAAATATGTACAATATATACAAGAATATATACAAAAAATATATAAGCATGTAACCTCACCTACACAACCCCTAAACACAGAGGGAAGGAGGGAGTAAATTGGACTGCAGCAATGTGGATCCTCGAACATCTACATTTATGGTAGGTACAAAACTGTACTATGTTCTTCATTCCCCATTGCTGCAGTCCTATTGGGTAGAATCCCAAAGCAGAGGTAAGGGAGGCTGGCAAATCATAAGAAGCAGGAGCTGACAACATGCCTTGCAAAACAGCTGTGGCAAAACCAGCCCTAGACTTAGAGTAGATAGGAAGGTGATAATGCTTAGAAAGTATGCACTGAACTCCAAGTAGCTGCCTCCAAAATATCCTTAGTTGCCAACCCCCTTAGAAATGCTGTTGAAGTGGCAGTAGCCCTAGTGGAATGAGGCCTAATCCCAGCTGGAATCTCCTTGCCATGATGGGAATAACAAAATGCAATGCAAAAGCCAATCCACCTAGAAATAGTTTGTTTTGACACAGGCTTGCCCTGAGAACTCAAAGCAAAAGAAACAAACAACTGCTGAGACTGCCTAAAATCCTTAGTCCTGCTTAAATAATAACGCAATTGCCTGTGTACATCTAAAGTGTGCAAAATCTTTTCCCCTTTATTTTGGGGATCTGCATAAAAAGTAGGCAAATGAATAGTTTGGTTTAAAGCCACACTAGAAACCACCTTAGGCATAAAGGAAGGATTAGTGCGTAATGATACCCTATCCTTATGGAAAATCAAAAGGCTCTACTGCCATAAGGGCCTGCAACTCAGAAACCCTTCTTGCAGAAGTAATGGCCAACAGAAAAGCAGTCTTCCATGATAAAGTATTTCAATTCAGCAGTAGCTGCAGGCTCAAAAGGTTGTAGAGTAAGTTTTTCCAACACAAAATTGAGATCCCAAGCAGGAGTAGGAGCTCTACGTGGGGTCTTATATTCTTTGCCCCTCTAAGAAATTGCTTGAACAAAGGATGACAATGGTGGGTCACAATCATAGTGAGCTGAAATTGCTGCAGCATGAATCTTAATGGAAGAGAAGGACAAACCTTTGTAAACTCAGTAAGATATTGAAGAGCTCAACAAATTCCTGTACTCCAAAATAAAATCTCTTCCAATTACACTTTCCTTGAGGCCTTCTAGCTTCCAAAATCATTCCTTGCTGTTTGCTGACCTTTAGAAGAATACCTGTTGAAGAAAGAGGAAGAGGAGGAAAGGTAAAACCATGGAGGCTTCTTACCAGACTCCTCAGTAATGGGTACCAGTGCTGGCCAATCTGGAGCTATTAAAATCATCCTTTGGCTCTGAGCTTTGGTTTGGAAAGGTGGAAAGGCATCATGAAGAGCATCCACCAGCTGTGATGAAACCTGTGCAATTTTTGGAGAAAGTGAATCCAGTTTCCACTTTCTGGGATCCATGATTTGTCATGAACACATCTGCTAAGGAGTTCTGTGCTCCCGGCAGAAACCTTGCCTGAAGAGTTAATTGCAATCTTAAGCAGTCTCCCATAAAATCATTGCTTGCCTGCATAGAGGATCAGAATGTGTTCCCCCTTGCTTGTTGACGTCCCACATGACAGTTGTGTTGTCTGTTAGAATCAACACCTGCCCTGGAAGAAGTAACTCCTTGAAAGCCATTAATGCAAACTGGTCTGCTAACATCTCCTTCATGTTGATATGTAGATGCTGTAGTCTGGCAGGCCACTTGTCTTGTATCCACTTTCCATTTAGATGAGCTCCCCAAGCAATGTCTGAGGCATCTGTCGTTAAGAATCTGACTCCTCTGGCCGGGTCACAGAGAGTCCCTTGTTTAGGTGACATTCCTGAGCCCACCACAAAAATTCCTTTTGAATGCAAGGTATTATTTGAATGACAGTGTCCAAATCCTGGCAGTGCTGTGTCCATACATTTTTGAGATACCATTGTAGCTTCCTCATATGCAGTTTGGCATTGGGAAGCACCAGAATACAAGATGCCATGAACCCTAATGCTTGAAGGACTGTCCTTGCAGTCAGCCGGACTGATGAGATAGTTGATGGAAGTAAAGTGAAAGATTCTTTTGTTTGTCCGGGGTTAAAAGGCCATCTGGGCTGTATTCAGTCTCACACCCAGAAAGCACATGTCTTGAGAGGGTACTAGACTGGACTTTATTTCGTTCACAGAATACCCTAGGCATCTTAGCACTGCTATGACATATTCCAGATGCTGTAGAAAGTCTTCCTATTCTTGAGCCAGAATCAGGCAGTCGTCCAAGTAAGGATAGATTTGAATTCCTTAGCCTGAAGTAAGCTATCACTGGAGCCAGAACCTTTGTGAATACTCTGGGCAGTAGATAAGCCAAAGGGCAATGCAGAGAACTGATAATGAGAATTTCCAGCTCAGCAGATACTTCCTGCAACTTAGCCTTATAGGCACATGAAGGTAAGCTTCCTTGAGATCTAAAGTTACCATCCAGTGATCTTTGCCCAGCAGAGGTAAAAGCTGTTTGTAACGTCAACATTTTGAACTTGGGAATGTCCAGATAAGTGTTGAGGATAGATAAATCCAAAATTGGTCTCCACGTGTTCCCCTTCTTTGGTACTAGGAACAGGCGAGAATAAAATCCTAGGCCCCTTTCTGGATACAGGGACTGGCTGAATGGCCCCTATTTGGAGTAACTGAGAAATTTGCTTGTGAGCCTCTTTTCTTTGTGAGGAGGAACGTCTGGCATGCCTTTGAAAGGAGGCATTATGGAAATAAAACCTGTAACCGTGAATGATATCCAACACCCATCTGTCTTGGGTAATTAAATCCCAATTTTCTTTGAAAAGAGACAGTCTTCCTCCCAAAGGTGCTGCCAGAAGGAATCTCTGGCAGCTGAAAAGGTAGGTCATTGGGTCTGTTTCTGAAAGGACTGACCCCTGCCCTCACCAGAAGTCTGAGCAGGTGAACTCCCTGTTCTAGGCCTAAAAGAACCTTGAGGCCCCTACCACGTCTAGACCTACCCCTAGACTGGGAATCATAAGCAGGATATGTCCACCCCTTAGCAGGCCAATTTCTACTAAACTTGGAGGCACCTGCAAAAATCTTTAACAGTTTGCATAGACTTAGCCTTGTCCTCCATTTTCTTTAAAACTGCTTCCACAGGGCGAACCAAACAACACATCAGACTGTAAAGGAGCATCCAAAATCCTTGTCTTAACATGCTCAGCTAAATTCTGATCCTTCAACCAGGCATGCCTCACGAAGAACAGAACAGTGGCAGCCACCCTCGAGGAGGCCTGTACAGCATCAAAACCACATTGCAAGAATGCTTACCCACTTGTTCAGACACATGAACTAAACTCTTTACACTCAATACCTTCCGCCAGAGCATCCACCTTAGATTTCAATTGTGAAAGGAGATAATTCTGATATTCTGGGATGTGAAACTGACAATTCAACGCCCTCATGGCTAGAGTGGAAGAAGTATACACTTTCTTTCCCCATCTATCCAAAGCCCGTGCCTCTTTATCAGTGGGAACAGGCTTTTTCACCACAGAAGCCTTTAACACCTTTAGGCCCCTGAAATAGTTTCTGGGTCTGCCCTAGGACTCTTAAAAGATACTTATGAGCTTCAGGCACCCTATAATACCTATCCAGGTTTAACAGGAGCAGGAGGCAAAGAATCAGGGTTCAGGGAAGCCTCTGCAAAAACATCTTCCACCACATTCAACACAGGAGGTATAGCTAAGGGCCTATGCTGGGGTAAAAACAAGAATTCCCTAAGCCTTTTCCTGGAATCAGAGTAATCCTGGCCTTCCCATTTAAAATGCTCCCTCATGGAATGCAGAGTCTCTGAAAAAGAAAAATCCTCAGGAGGAGCTGCAGAAGGAGTGGAATCATCCACATCAGAATCAGAATAAGGAGGATACTCCGGCAAGTCTCCAGAAGACTCAGAAGCCTCTGAACACTGTTCAAAACTATCAAACTCAGGTTCCACCCTAGGCCTCTTATCAGGGGGGGGCATAGAACCTCTAATCATAGTAATCAAATCTTCTGCCATTTTAAGCATATGTTTCTTAGGTACAGAAGAATGCTAGGAGAAGCCCCCACTGAAGCTGAACTGGCCTGCCTCTCAAAGAAGCCTTGGACAGAAGAGGCTCTAACCACCTTGGGAAGAGAGGGAAGAACAGTCACCTGAGAAGCCCCTCAGCCTGGCCTACCTCCTGAGAGGCACATCCTGTAACAGTAAAGTCTTCTGAGACTCCAGAAACTCCTGGCAAAACCTCTGGCTCCACTGAGCCTTCTAAAGAACCGGTCCGGGACTGCGGTTCATCCTAAACCGCTGTTTTGTCCTTGCGCTTGGGCCGAAGCGGGCGTCGGAGCATCCGGCGGCATTTTATAATTACAACGCTTCCCAAACACTAACCTGGCACAGTCTAACCTCCTCTTAATAGTGCGTTTGTTAAATCTAGCACAAGAGCGGCAACCAACAACGTCGTGCTCAGGCCCTAAACAAGGTATACACAAGGTATGGTAATCCCTATGAGGTATCTGTTTCCACAAGAGCTACCACTAGATATCTACCAGAATAAATATTAATACATATAAACTAAACCACTTTTAACAAAGATCACTTTCGTATCAAATAAATATTTCATCAGGTTTGTGTGTCAAAAACAAATCATAATGTGAATAATATGAATAATATAACTAACACGAATGAACACGTGTATATTTAACCTAAGTAGGATGAAAGACATAAAAAATAATTGCCAAGGTAGAAATAAAGTGATAAATGTTAAAAATAAAGCACTAAGGCCATGGGCATCTGTTAAAGTGTGGCATCTAACTAAGAAAACACTCAGACTGCATGGTAGAGCTTGACTACACTATCACTTCTCTCCATCAAATGCTAGCACACTGGAACTAAGAAAGGCAAAGCTTACTGATCAGCAGGATAAAGTGCACTGCAAGAACTTACCCTTCAGTGGCACACATGAATCTGTGGAGGGGAATGACATTTCATAATAAGCAGGTTAGCTGAATGGGGGGGGCTCCCCTCTAAAACTATCGCCCTGGAAAGAGCACATAGAATTTGTCTACCATGAGTCAGCAAAATCAGGCTCAGAGGCAATTTTTGATTAGAGAGCAAATCCTGAAATGGCTCTGGACCCTGGAAAAAGAATAAAGCTGGGAAGAGTTATAATATACTGTGACTTAGACTTGCCAACCAGACAAAGAAGCACGTGATGGTCTTTCGACCAGTCATAAGACTAATGATAGAAAAATGCTGGAAATATTGGATGCAGTGTCCACCAGTCTTCAAAGTCCAAGCCCCTAAAGGGCAGGTCACACTTTCCATTCCAGACAAAGCTCAGCTGAAGCTCCACTCTCAGGGAGGAGACTATAGATCTTGGGAAACGTCTGACACAGATACTGGACCCAGATCCAAGGGGACCAACTCAGTAAATGCCATGACCACCAGTCAGGAGCCATTTCCACTTTTTAAGCAGTAGTTTTTGGAGAGAAAAAAGGTATCCTCCTCTTCAGCAAAGCTGGTCTTACAATCTCCACTGCCTACTCTGCAAGAATGCTAGGGGTTTCATTTGGCCAGCTGTTGACTGACGTTTTACTAACACTTTTGGGATCAACAAATCTTGACTGGCAGAGTTAAATACTTTCCTGCAGAACTAGGCAAGAGACTGTCTTTAAAAACTGGGCATCTGTAGTTTTTGTTCTCGATTTTCCCACCTTAGCAGATACAGAAACCTACATAGCCTGACAAGTGGGATGGACATACAAATGTGCAATCTCAGCTAACCTCGATTCTGGCGCCTGATGACTGCATCCAGTTTCTCAGCAGACATGCAAATGTGGGAGAGGTCTGTCCTCATTTTTGTGATTCTTTGTTTTTTTCAATGCCCAATGCAAGACCTTAGGCAAGTGCATAAGTACCTCTCCACCTACAGATTACTTGAAATGTATAGTACTGCCTAATGGGCACTGTCTGCTTTCAATTCTTGAATAACAGGGCAAGATTCAATCATTACCATGATTTTTGTCCGGATTAGGTGGATGTTTCCTCACTTGCTGGAGTGGTGTTTAGTGTAGGTGTGAATCAGTGTCTCACGTGTTTGGTTCTGCTGGAGGACCCTTGAAACTGCTACTGAAAAAGGATTGCAACTGATAATAAATGGGACTCCTGTGGTACTTGTCTCTCAGAGAGAACTATTATATGATGTACTGTGAAGAATCTGTTTTCAGTAAGCTACACTGCTTACCACTGGAAGACTACTGTTTACAAACACGATATTATGTTTTGAATTTTGCACCTGATGGACTTACAGTGGGGGACTTCAACATAGGGCTTAACAAATCTAAGACTTTCTTGAGAAGGTTTTTAAAAACTCTCAACATATTTTGAGTGTTTCTCTTTAATTAAATAGGTTACTATCCAATGGAGGTGTACTGCCAACTCCTTGGGAAGTTGACATGCTGCTACATCTGATTTCTATGTTTACTTGTGTTCATGGAACTAGTAAGTTGTATGTAGCTGATTGTCACCTTACTTTGTTATTTTTTAAATGCTTTTTATTTATGTCCTGGGAGAGTACAATTAGTGCAGAATGTTGGCAAATAGAATACGCTCAAGAGTGAAGCCTAGGTATGTAGCATTTTACTGGGGGAATAGCTCAACCTTCCAATTCATATTTGCACATCTAGGATCATGTGAGGCATTATATTTCACATTAAGATAAGAATTCTCTCACAGAACAGTGTCACCAATCCCACCAAAAGGGACAAGTTCAAATACTTTAAAAGCTGAATCCAAACATTCTTATGCTACAGGAAACATACCTGTCTCAATATGAGCTTCTGACACTGGAAAGAAGGGGCTACAGGCTGGACTGCATTACCTTCTACCTGGATGGCAGAAGAAGTGGGGTAGTTACATTGTTTAAGAAGTCTCTGACCTTTTCTATAGCAAATATCAGCATTCATAGGTGGGAGTAATATGTTAAATTAAAAGGAAAGTTAGATGGGTTCATACTTCTCTTAACAAATGTTCACCTTCTTCCAGGTACTTTAGTAAGGGATCCTGCACACATGCAGGACTGGGTTCATGTACATGAAAGAGTTATAGTGTGAGCAGGAGGCTGGAACACAGTTTTATTGCCAGATGAAGTCCACTCCATCCACTGAAGAGTTAAAATACCGGCTCTGGAGAAGCACCTGAGTAATGTTACTGTAGCAGTGTGAGTTGCGGACTTATTTAGATCGCTGAAGTGCCAGCTCCCTGAATACAGTTGTTACTGTCCTAGAAACAGGTCACACTCTAGGACAGACAAACTTTTTGTCTCATTACAACATGTTCACAAATTCTAGGACTTACACACACCTGATCTCAATCTCTGATGGCTCACCATTACTTTGCTACCATTATGAGGTTAGGTCTCCCTTAGCTTCAACCTGCAGACTGAACCTTTTCCTTGTAAGAAACTTGTTAACTCCAGGAATTATACACAATCTTATAGCCACACGGCACATACCAGTAACGTCAGATCCCCAACATATAGCCTTTGGTTCCAATTTTAAGAGTAAACTCACTTAACTCTTAAAAAAAAAAAAACTATAGACCCACTTAAGAGAAGAAGCCATGATGAAAGTCAGTAGCATTCACTAGGCCTGGAGGAAGCCCACAAAATAAACCAGATTTTGCTAAAAGAATATTCAGATTAAATGAATTGAAATTTATCTCCTTAAATCTCAGATATCTCTTCATCAGACTCAGACTGAGAGCTCCATTCTAAAAATTTGTACCTTAGCTACTAACTCAGAGATTTCTCCCCCTCATTAGATTTTTCATAAATTCTCCAAGTTTTATGTTCAGCACTACCCAGCAGATGCTCAGGGCCCACAGCTGTTTACAATCATCTCACAATATCTCAATAACCTAGGCCTCCAAAAATTAATATTCAAACAGGTATAAATGTTTTACACTCCCTCTTCCATAAAAAGAAATATCTCAAATCATGGTCAAGATAAAAAAGGGGCAAGCCTCTTGGCCCAGATCGCCTTTCAAATGAAGTTTATTAGATGGTAGGAACCAAGTTTCAGGACTCATTCATGGTGCTTGCAAACAACATTAATAAATATTGTGGGAAGAAATAGCCATGGCTAGGCTTGTATAGGCCCTAGGGCCAATAGCCTAGTACCAACCTATGAACATATTATCCAAATATATGTTAGCCTCCTGGAAAGAAGCAAATGTGGTAGTCATACCTAAGCAGGGGAAAGCCCACTTTAGAGTTGGATCTTACCACCCTATTTTAATCCTGAATCATGATTACATGATCTTTACAACACTGATGGCAAATAGAATGGCATCAATGCTACTCTCCTTAATATCTCTGGATCAGATTGGCTATGTCTGTTTTATAAAAACATTCCTTATACTAGATGACATGGCTTGGGGAGACATTCCTCTTCTAACACTGAGTCTGATACTGTAAAAAGCCTGTGACAAGGTAAGATGGGATTTTCTTTTTGGAATAATGGACAATATGGGTATTCCACCACAGATAATCTCATTATTACAATCACTGTAGTCTAATTCTATCATAAGGCAATTTGTCTTTACAAGCGTCCTAGATAGGGCCGCCCCATCTCGACATTCCTCTTTGGATTTTACTTACAGTGTCTGGCACAAAGGCTAAGGAAAGTACTTTTCTCAGGTTATGTGAAACTAAATCATTATGTATTAGTCTCTTTGTATGTTGATGATCTACTTCTATAGCCCTCTTATAAGAAGAAAAACCTGGATATGGCCTTTGAGAATTAAGGAATTTGGAGCAATCTCAGGGTACAAAATTAATGAGTTAAAAATCCAAATAATTAAAATAATTTACAAACCCCAATGCTGGACAGCTACCACTTCCTTTCAGAGGAATTATGCAATATGTACTTGGGTGCAGATTCTATAGAGGTCTTCCTAACTTGCACTCTAGGTGCTGTGATTCAAAAATCTATGAAACATTTCACCTTGTGTGGGCACTGAGACTAGATTTTCAGCGTATAATCATACCCATTAAATGGCTTATGTTGCCTCTTGTGTTTTATGCAACTCAGTGTGTACCACTCAGACCCCAGGAAAAGTTCTTAAACCAACTCAGGAAAGCTTCCACCTCATTTTTATGGCTGGGACAGTAGCCTAGGTTGGCCTAGGATATGCTATCCTTGTCACTGGAGCAGATAGGTCTTTCCTTACCTGGTTTTGAATGGTATGTAGCCTCTGCCCACCTCAGGATGATGTGGGCTAGCATCTCTCGAGACATTTAATCTTTATGGATATACTTAATAATGGAGGAGATGGGAGGTGGGCTAACCCATCTGCACAGAGACTTAAAAATAATCAGGTTACGGGACAGGAGAAAGAACTCACCAATATTTACTGCCTTAATAAAAATATTTAAGTGGGTGCTTGATTTTACAAAGACTGACTAGAGGGTATATGACTAATAGTACTGAGCATTAGGTAGAACATGTTTAACCAAACCACTAAACTGAAGTTACAATCAGTTCCAAACTTGCAGTACTGGGGTCAGATGTATGAGCTTAAAATCCTGCTGCCCTGGACTAGACTGAAGGAAAGGTTTAATTTGACAGAAGGGGACAAGAGTTGGATACATAATCTTTTGAACATATATACTAAATCAACAGTGGGAACTACAACCAGAGATGATCGACCAAGGTGGATAGAATGGTGGCTCAAGCTGAGAATGGGTAACCGGAGCATGAGAAAACTCATTTCAGAGATGTGCAAGATCCTTCTAGCAATAAGATCCCACTTATCTCATAAATATAAGGGCTTGGAAGCAACATGGGGATTACAATCCTAGCAGATGGATGCCTACCACTGTTACAGATCCCAAAATATGCCATAAAGTCCCACATATGCCTGTACTTATTCAAGCATTTTTGTACTCTCCACAGGATCTGAGTTATGTACCCCAATGTTTTCTTTTATGTTGGTGTTGTACATCAGATGAACTAGGTACATCAATTTATATCTTTTGTGACGGTCATAAAATGGCTTCTTTAAAAAAGGAAAGCATTTTATGACTGGGTCTAGTGAACCTAACTGCTACCCTATTTCTTACAGGGTATGTACTTTCACCTTAGGACCCTTCACACCTTTAGTTAATTATGATAGCAGGGAAGAATGTGATAAACAGATCATGGAAAAGGACAGGGCCATTAATAGTAGCAGACTTTCACTCCTTGCTAAATGATAATCAGAACCTGGAGATTGTCACTGAGAATCCTGGTATTCAGTCAAGGGTGTGGAACAAATGGCAGACGTTTCTTGGAGTGTGACTGGTCTGCTTCAAAAAGCTACAGCAAATACATCCTGTGCCAGGGTACATTTCTGGGTTTTCTATTAAAGTTGGAATATGCATCTTTCTTACTGATTTGTTGTTTGGTGTTTTATTTTGTTTTTCTTTGTTCTTTATAACTGAAAGCTCATTACAAATGCTTACTGTACAGTAAGATGGCTTGGCTGAAAATATATGTACAGGTTTATTTAAAAATACTAAGGGTATAAAAACACTATTAAGATGGCTATACATTTTAGCAGTTCACTCACCATGTTCCAACACACTGGCACCTCTGGTTCCAGTAACTACAGAAACTTTGATTTTGAATCCTTTTAAAATGAAACACTGGATTGTTCCTCATCAGTAAGGTCTATTAATAACTGAACATGAAATTGATAAAAGTCACACGAAACAGCAGTTTCCCCACTGTACTTTACTCACTCACCTACTCTGGTTCCTTTAACTACAAGAACTTTGCTTTTGAATCCTTTTAGAATCAAAATACTTCTCTATTGAATAAAATACTGCATGGTTCCTTACCAGTAACATCTATTAACAAGTGAACATGGAAGTGAACTAGTCATAAAAACAACAGTTTCCCACTACAATTTACCCCCTCACCTGTGATACCCATATGCAGCACTATACTTTATGATCTTTAGGCACACCAATAATTCTCAACATAGGAAATACAGTAGATAAAGAACATTATCAAATGCAAATCAAGCCAAAACTCACATTGTTACAGTTTAAGTCTCAGCAAAATAGGTGAAACTGTGCCAAAAAGCTATGAACTTGCATTAGGAAGCTTCTGTTTACAGACTTACCCCGTGCAACACCCATACTGGGCCCCATCTTGAGGCGAGGATGTATCTGTATTATTGTGCGCCATACTACGTCACAAGCAAAGTGCCCAGGCATAAAGTGCATTGTGGCTGCCAGGTAGTCTCGGGGCTGGTAGCTATCATCTGCAGAAAATGTGTAGTCTTCATTAAAAAAAAAAAAAAAAAAGAATGGTTAGGGTTACAAAACAAGTTAATTTCTCATATGGCTGGAGCACCTTAAAAAGTTGGAGAAGCACAGAATTTCTTGTCAACATTTTCACTACACACAGTTAAAACAAAGCTATTTTTTGTCCTACAAATCTTCCTTACTACATTTATGTACAACACGACCTGTGGGTTAGAAATAGAGCATAGAACAACAGAAAAAAGAACATCCCTACAATGCAATGGCCTTGGGGTTCTGTCACTCAAACTTCATCTCCTCAGGAAATGACCAAGCAGCAATGGCCTACAGCAGGACCCTTGTAAGTTGGCGGTATGGCATGGGGAAGGAACCAAAAACAAATGAAAAATGAGAAGTCCTAGCAAGCTATCTATGCTTAGGCTATCTATGCTTAGGCCAACATAAGATGTTGACAAGAGCTCAAAGGTGCAAAGATAACCCAAAGTCCCACAGAAGACAGATATAAAACGTAGGTGCATAAAAAAGATAGAGAAATGTATGGGCTTTCCTAATCAAGTGGACTGGAATTCCACAAGAGGGAGATAAGGTGGGGGAAACAAAGGTGACTACTTCACATGCCAGTCACCTGAACATTTAGTCCCAAAATCAATTCAGTTGCATGTGGCAAAACTGACTGCTAAAACTGCACCCAATACAGGAAATGCCGGTAAGGAGACTATTGCAGGGCCAACTGTGAAGTAAAGAACTCAATCAACAAACAAAACTGCTAAGAAAATAAAGCCTGCAAATGACTGTAACTGGAGACAATGTTCAAATTGCACTACTTGTTGAAAAAGACTGATGGGGCTGATGCATAACAATCTGCATCACAGCCACTACAGAAGCATGTTGCAGAAATTACCACAAAAGCTAGTACAACAATACTAAGTAACTTTGTTTTTATACTTCTATCAGCAATAAGTAAGGCAATGCACCAGCTATATTACAGACAGTCACTGCTCAGAAATCAGTCAATTTCCTCTCTTAGAGGACAATAACCCTTGTGTTTAAAACTGATGCTGGTTTAAGAGTTAAAAATGACTATGACTATTAAGACAGCAAAGGATTAAAAGACACTGAAAAGTGTTCATTCTCTTACATCATGCATCAATAACACTGGCTAGAGAAATGAAGAGTGCATATGGTTTGGAAATTGGAAACTTGGAGTGAATATAATTTACAGGACAAGAGAACAGGTATATAATCATAAAGGAAAGGTTGAGCATAAGATGGCTTTTTGGTGGAGGATTTTTGGTCAACTCAGAAAACTTTCAGAGGGATCAAAGTTCATTTCTGGCATTTCTACATCCTTACTCGGTGCTTTCACCCCACTAAATTACAAAGACTTAATCAAAATAAAAGCAGAATGCTCATTTAACAACTTAAATAACCTTGGCATGATAATCCCAAGACATTATGAATCAATCAAATGCATGGCCAAGAATATTTGTTTAAAAAACAATGAACGGTGGAGTATTAATTTTAATTAACAGCTCTCAGTCTCAGTAGTGATTTGATGCTATGATCATTTAAACCTGGTTAATTTCAGGTTTAATTGCCATTCCATCTCTTTCTTGTCCAACAGTGCTTTAAAATCAACACCTCTGTATTCTAAAGTCACATGCTCAAGTACAAATCACTTAAATTTTCCTAAAATTTCTACATCTGTCAAATGCCTTACCAAAGCATTCTTTCTGTGCTTTTTCCAAACCAGAACTTTGCATAACTGTGTTGTGACAGTTTACAAGATGTCTTGCCAACAAAAAATACCTCATAACTGTCATATCACCAAATAAATTACAATTACAATTGTTGAATTATAAGCACTTCTTGCTTTACCTTGAACACGAGCAAGATGTGTCAAAACAATATCTGGGCCTTCGTTAATGTACCTTCATTGCATAGAAAATCTACATTTTGAAGTGCCTTTATTCTTGCTACTAACATAACTAGTTCTTTCTTTTCCTAAACTCATTCTTAGGCTTTGTTTTATCTTGCACATAAAAACTGGACCGATACCCATTACCTGGAAAATGTAACTATTATGCAGGAAAACCTTTTAGTTTGATCTAATAACTTCTCTGATGTTAGGACTATTTGAACCGTAATCCACTCTGATAGTCACCTTTTTCAGATATTGGATCAACTGTGTTTATGATGCTACCATTTAAAATCGAGAAAAACTGTCTGTTTCTCAAACTCACATATATCTGAATGTAAGAAATATTCACTTCAAGACAAAATCCGCAAAGTCCCTCAAAGTTTCGGTAAGCAAAGTGTCACACACAGAGCCCAAAAAACAAACACTGTAAGAAACTTTCCACCTCAGTGTAATAACCATACAAAAATACTCCCAGATTTGAAACAAATCTTTGTTTCAAATCTGGGGAGTATTTTATACAGTTATTCAAACTGAAACCACCTGGTTAATTATTCACTGTAACCTCCTTCATTAATTCACTGTTTCTACATGAGAATATTCATGAGAAAATCCAAGTTGCCATATAGCCTGTAACAGCATACTCATCTGAGCGCAAGAGTTTCCTAGGATAAGTAAACTATTCAACAACGTTGTACAGCCCATGTAAGTGCAAATACAGCACCTAAAGATCACAAACTAAGCTCTATTTAAGCTTACTTTATGTTGTCTAAGTGCAGCAGAAAAAATACAGTTACATTAACAAAAATATGAAAAACATGTTTAAATGGACCCTACCCCCCAGGCTGTTCCTGTCCACTTACAGGGAGCCCAAAGGGGCATACAGCACCCTCCGTATTATGTGTGTGTGAGATACACACGCTCACACACAAATGTACTCTCTCACCAGAATATCTATAAGAGATTTATCCTTGTTAGCCTGTTAGGCTGCATCCGAAAGAGTAACCACTAAGATGGAAGATGTCAAAAGACTAGAGTACTAACTTCCCAAATAGTTTGAGGAAATAATACTTGGTGAAGGTGTGGAACAAAGGTAAACAGACTACAGATGTCATTCCTACTGGACCAATGTAACATGTATGCTTAAGTTGTTTTTCAGCATGACAAACATATTTTGATTTACTGCAACTACTCATTGGTTGAAGTAAGATCCCTAACCGTAACTGTAACCTGGAACCAAAATGCTAACCCAAAAACTCTAACCCTAAAACTCCAAGTTGGGAGGGTGGCCTAATGGTTAGGGTGTTTGCCTTACAAACACAAGGTGCAGGGTTTGAATCTCACAAGGGATAATTGGCTAGGCTTAAAATGGCTCGCAAGGGCAGTTAGCCTAGTACTAACCTATGAACCTATAACTTGCATTTGTTCTTATTTTATACAGAAACTTGCCATCTGGTAGAGGTGACCACTGCCATGTTAGTTATGAAAACATGCTTGAAACAAGTACAGGTTGTCAGCCACTCCCCCAACTTGAGTGAGCTACAAAAGTAGCATTTGCTAGCAGTCGGTTAGGTACTTGATATCAATCAAATGCAGAAAACCTATTTTTAAAGTGTCTCATTGGCAAATGCAATGAACAAATGATCTGTCTTCCTAAATGCCTGCGCACTCAGTTTGTGTGTCAAATGAACAGCCGGTGCAAATCACAGATGTGAAGGGCCCTCTCTCTCCCCATTTCCCACTTTCCTGAGAAAAACTGGGAAATTAATGGAGTGGTTCAGGCACAGTTTCAAACCCACCTTCTGAAGGATACATGGATTTGTCCTGAGGGGCCCATGTCAAAGACAAGATTTGGTACTGTAAATATAAGGCTAAGAAGTGCAAAAATCCTAGTACATGTGAGGGCTATCATGAAAAAAAATTCTGAGACAAGAGCTTCAACACCAGTGAGCAAGTAGGTTCAAATGGTGCACTGGCAAGCCTGTCAATCATGAGGATTAGATCCCATAAAGAAGAAGGATTTGTCAAAGCAGTATGGAGATGCAGCATTCTTTGACAGAAATGCTCAACCAGCCAGTGTTGGGCTACAATCCTGCATCTCAACAAGATCAAAATGCATACAAATTAGGTACTCATGCACCCTGACCATAAAATAATTGAGGATAAAGTCATACAATTGTCTAAGGCAGATCAAACTCACCAGCAAGCTAGCCAAACAGGGCAAAATGCAATGCTTAATTAGGCTTGCCCAGTGGACAGCTTCTTAGCAGCCATGATAACCTTTAAGGTCTCAGCCAGAAAATCTGGCAAGATCAAGGAGAATACATCAAGAAATACACCTATTAGTGGAGCTGAATGCAGTTCACAACCATGGGGAACATCACAGGCCTGGACCAACATAGCCTCCTATACTGTGAAAGATTTAAGAGCCTGGTATTGTATCCTTCTCAGCCACCAAGCTGCACAAAAGAAAGAGACCTGTTTTTCTTCACTCAATTTTGCAGTTAGAGATGGAATCATCAGGAAATGTGGACATGCATGCACAAATCACCTCTGCCATATGAGACAGAATTAGTTTGCTGCTATCTGTCCCATATCCCATTGAACCAAGAAAAATTCTAGGAGGACTTACATCTCTTGAACGGCAAAATGATTAATCTCTGGAGTGACCTATTCCTGGAAGACCCTGGTCAGGCAAGAGCTTCAAATCCTCAGCTCCATGAAGGGACAGAAGGATTGGATCAGAGTATCGTCCTGTTCATTTACTTCTTTGACAGTATGAACTGCTGACATTGTAATCCCCTTGACTACTACCCACTGCCCAGTAAGCATCATTCCCCTGCAGAGGGGGTAAATTTATGCTCATCTGCTTGTACCACATGATAGAATCCATGCAGATGCAGAAGCATTTTTTGTTCCAGGGCTCTAGGTTCAATGGAATGGAAGTACCTCTCTGCAGGGGATCACTTCCTGCATAATTCTGGACACCGGAAGAGCTCCCAAACCTGAAGCACTACATCCATTTTATTTATATATTTAGTTAATATATACATAAATACACACTTTGTCAACTGGGTAAGTGAACTGATCCAGGGTCCCTTTTCAACCGCAGCCCATGCCACAGAGACAACGGCAACAACAAGTAAGAAATACACTTAGGAATGCAAAGAAAAACAAAGAGCACTGTCGCCATTAAGGCACATGATAAAGATTGAATGTACAATATAAAAGCTGCTAAGTATTGTCCATCAACCCAGTCCTGGTGACAAGGGTCCAACAGTGGAAGCAGGTGTACTGTGGTTCTGAAATTATGGTCACCTCAAAGTCCATAATAATATATTCTGCAAATCAAGACTTTCTAGATTACCATACCATTTACATCACTGAATATTTGAGCCCCTTATGTTCTTTGCCAGTAGCACTAAGTATACAGCAAACAACAAAGGAGAAAAGGACAATATTGCCTCCGCTCCTCTTTTCAAATATAGCTTGTTGGAGAGGAACTCTCCCAGCTTAATTCTTTCCTTCAATAGTTCATATAGCCTTCTAATTAATCCTATTATTCTGTCAGGGTATGTAAATGCTACCATTGCCCTAGTCATAAAACCTCAACTGACTATCAAATGCTTTCTCTACATCAAGACCCATAAACAGTAGTGGTACTTTCTTACACTCTATTGTCCCCCTCCCAATCATCATTGTTCTACTATTGTTATTAAATGTTTGCCTTCCCTCCACAAAAAACACACGGACCAATATCTATCAATCTTTGCAACACCTTTGCCATTCGCTTAGCTATTATATACATAAACACTTTATAATCATTGTTTAAACTGAAATGGGTTTATATGAAGCTGGGTCTGAAGGGTCCCACCACAGATTTCTTCTAAAATGCTGGTGCTAACACCCCCTTTATTTTAAATACTGTTAAACAGAAACTTCCAGATCTTTATTACATTATTCCCTTCTAACTTCCACAGGAATACTGTCTGCTCCCAGTGACGTTCCTGTTGACTGATTCTATACCACTATTTTTTTATTTTCTCTCATCCTGATTTAACTATTAACTGTTGAACTTCATCTTCTTCTAATCTTGGCATAAGTCTTCCATAATTTTTTTTCATTTGTCACTTTTCTTTGCTTCCACATTCCTCTGCTTTACACAAATCTTCATAAAACTTCCAAAATATCTAACAACTCTATAGGATGTCTGGTTATTTTTCTTGTCATAAGCTCCCTAAGTTTCACAAGTACCCTTTATATTTTCTGTTGCTTAAGTTGTTGTACTAAAATATTTTGTGCTTTGGAGTTATCAAAAATTGTTAACAGCAACCTGTCTAAACTCATGCATATTATCCACATTCTCCTTAATTTTCCCATTTAGTTCTCTTCTTGTTCTGTGAGATTCTCCATATTATACAATACTTTATAATACTTTGCCAACTCCTCTAAACAACTTTTAATTCTTTCCTTTAACTCATTCTCTTGTTTCTACCCTGTTTTTAAACTCCATTTTCATTTTATCCCACTCACTAGCTATCCCTTCTCTCTTCTCTAATAATTCTCAAATCATTTCCACTACCCGTTCTTTAAATTCCTCTTTTTTAAGAGGAAAGTAGGAAAGTGCCAGTGTTTCATTTTTAATTCATTACCTTGCACCTTTATCTTATTTTTTATTGATGAACAATCTGAAATAGCCACTGGATATGTGTCAAGGCTTTCAATTAAATACACATTCTTGCAAAATATAATTGCAAGATATAATTTCTAACCAGTCTAGCCCAGTTATTACAGCCTGGGGAGTAATACGTATATTCTGTCTTGAGCTCCTACTACTGAATTCATATCTTCTATACCAAACAGACTCGTATATATCTTCAGAAATCTCCTCTCTTTTGTTATATATTTCTTTCTAGGCTCCCATATATATGCCCACTATGAAGTGCAGACATTACCTATTCTAAAATTAAAGTTAACTATGCAAAAGGACATATTACAGCATGTGTTCCCACTTCAACTGATTATTCCCTGTTATATTCTCATCTCAATTGCACTCCTAGAACTGAGAAGACAACCCAAATGCTTTTACTAAATATTAACTTTTAACCCTAAAAAAGGTGAAATGGCTACCTTTGAATAAATAAACTAAATTGCGCACTGTTACATGAAATGCCATTAAGATAGTAAAGCTACTGGGGAGGCAACTATTTGTATAACTTACTAATTTATTTTCAGTGAACTGTGTGTAGACGTAACTTTAAATGATAATTGCATTGTACCTCACACATTTCTCTCAGCAAAGTATTCAGATGTCTCTTGATTAATTGCTTGCATTTGCAGACAGTTTGTCTCCAAGTAAACACATTTGGTAATGAGAAAAAATAGCTATTAACTTTGCATATGCATTAACTAATCTTTGTAAATTTCACTCAAAACAGCATCTGTGGACTTCGGCTCCCACTGAGAATTGTTGTTTGTCTTTCGGCTTTTTCCCGGTAAGGGGTCAACAAAGCAGAACTCTGGTCTGCTAATGATTGGCAGTAGATTTTTTTTTTTTTTTAAGAAATGCCGAGGTGCCAGCTCAACGCCCAACCTTCAACGAAGGCACGCCCATTTACGCACGCAAGTGTTTCGAATGTTACCCAACCACGGGGAGGACATGCAGACTCCACACAGAAGGCACTCCCAAGCCATGCCGAGAATCGAACGGGAGAACCTCTTGCTGTGAGGTAACAACGCTACCGCCGTACCACCGCGGCATATTGGCTCGCACTGAGAGTATTTACTAATAAAAAGACAGCTAATAACTTTGCAAATACAAGAAAACAGCCAGTGTCCATTATTTTCATCATTTTGTCTTATTTTTCACAGCTATTTGCTTAAAAATATCTTGGCTTAAACCAAGGACATTAATCAAGATGTCAACCCCTCTAAAAACAGAGGAGATTATCATAATTCTACATACAATGTGATCAATACAGTTTTACATCCTGCAGCCCAGTAGTCTACGATCAAAACATTATATAAACTTTAAATTGTTTCTTTCCAGCCTTTCTTACCTTGTTACAGACTAAAGTTTCCATACATTATAACTACGAAAAAGTAGTTCCTTACTTGAATATATTTAGCATACACAGCGATCACTGATGAGACTCACTCCACCTCAAATTTAAAATCTCCGTGACTACACACTACACAAGAATACTTTACAATGTAACACATATATATCCCTGACTGCACTTAGTCAAAAACTGCCTTACAAAATAGCATGTAAATGACATTATGGCATTTTTATACAAATAATAATAATAACAAAAACGGCTTTATTTACAATTAATTGTTTAATCCCTTCAGTGTCCTTTTAAACATTAATGATGTAAAGAAATATGCTTTACAGTTCACCCACCAGCTAAACACGATTGACAAAACTCCAATCTCTCAGACACTTGTTCTTGTAAAGGTACATTTAACATGTCTAATCCTATGTGTAATGGGATCGATGCTTTATACTCCCCTTTTATTCATTAACTTATCAATGCTTTTTTTTCGGGGGGGGGGGCTCCCCTGCATCATCCTATGACCTTCTACTACTGGCCCACATCTGTGCTGGGTCTACCTGCTACTCAGATCCCCCAAAACTTTCCCCAAGTCCATTGCAAGCAGTCGTGGAATGTAAGCATCCTGGAGTCCTTGGCCACCACCATTATGCCTGGGGGGGGTCTATTATTCCCTACAACCCATTCCCCCCCATAGTCTCTTGGCTTTGTCCAAAAGAAGGGCATACAATGAAGACATGCTGATGTTATCACCCTGGCTTAGTGGTAGCTCAGCCAACGTCCCCAGCATAATCCCTCTTTGGACTATGCCCCCTTCTTCACATGTCCTGGGTTTCCATCAGAGATCATGTAGGGAATGCTCCTCAGACCATTCTCCCTGGAATTGTAACATCTACTCACCTCTACCGATCCATCAGTTGCTCAAGGCACTAAACAAACCCCAGGCAGCTTGGTCATAGTTAAGGCTTTATCCCTCCAGAGTGACCACCAACTTCACAATTTTTCTGGTCTTCTTCCTAGTTATCTCCATCTCCTAATACCAGTCTCTGGTTCAAATCCAAAGTATTTCTGATTCAGCGTTTGTGTTTTTTTCTGCCACTCAAGCTTAAACAATGGAAAAGGTTTCGCTGACGTCTCTCTATGTAAAAAGAAAAAAGTCAAAAAGGCTGGCAAAGATTATTCTATCAACAAAGTACTTCGGTCTGGACCCCCTCAAATCTTACTTTATGAGAAAAACACACACACCAAGTGCTAAAAGCACTTCAGCCCTGGCTGCAAATGTACTATCGGCATTTATTTCTGAATGTCAGTAATACATTAACAACCGATTAGCATCTCCTGATTGTGTTTCCTAACATGTTTCGCACAGGACGACCGCCCCTTTTGCTTCAACCTAGCTACACTTCTGTGCTAGCAGTACAAATTTAAATACTTGAAATGCAGTTAAACTATCTGAGAAATAAGATATGGGATGTAGGTTCTACTAGCAGTAGTACGTTGTCACATTAATTGCTGAGATCTGTGGAAAGTCCTGTAACTGGAAGTTATGTATTTGCCATAATGCGGGATCCTTTCATCCTAGTCTGTCCGATATGACCAATGGCTATATAGCTGCTTGTCAAATCCCACCTGCCCCTGCTAGTGCCACATGCCTGGCATTCCTTTAAGATCTTTTCCTTCCATAACCCCTCTGGGTACTAACCTTCCTCAGATCGAGTTTGCTGACTAATAATGGAAGATAAATGACTGAATATAGAAAAGAAGGGCAGAAGAGCTACTGGATGGTCTGACAGGTGCTCAGAAGAAAGATAATTTGGACAGGGGGAAATAGAGGAAGAGATGTCATACCGGAAAGATTGTGATGAAAGGATCCAAAGTAATATTAAGTATATAACTTATATATCGCATTCATCCTGGCCATCCAATCCAGCTGAAGGGTCTGAATCCAAAGCTATCTGTAACCATGGTTGTTATAACAAAAGGATACCCATTTAGGACTGATGTTCCAAAAGAAACCTTGGATCTTGACAATACGTCCAGCTAAGGTATGCAATAAAAAAACAACTTGCTGTAGGAAAAAAATTCAACCACAGCGGAATTTCTGAAAAAGTCTGAAAAAGCAGTCAGTGACTCCACAGAATGAGATTTAGGCTTGACTAGCCCTTCAGAGCGGTCATGCCAGCAGACAGAGGGAGGCTGAGCCCTGAAAGGACAATGCTAGGAACAGCAAAAAAAAAAAAAAAAAAAAACACAACACACCAAAAAAACATGGGGGAGGGAGGGAAGGAGCAGCTACTGCAGTAGTGATCATTCAAGCATCAACTGTTATGGTAAGTTTACTTACAAAATTGTACTATGTTCAATACAGTGATCACTGCTGCCGAAGCCCTAGCTATATGGGTAGATTACCCCAGTTTACAACATTTGGAAGGTTGAGGGAGAAATGCCCAGGATCCCCTGGAGAATGGCCTTAGCAAAGCTTAATCTAGACCTAGAGAAGGAATCAAGTTTATAGTGCTGTATAAAAGTATGTACAGAGGACAAAGTTACTGCTCCTAGAATACTTCTAGAATCTAACCCTTTCCAAAAAGCCATAGATTAATCCAAGGCCCTGGTAGAATAGGTCTTAACTCTGTCTGGAACAGTTTAGTTATAGTGAGTATAACAAAAGGTAATAGACAACCACTTGGAAAAGGTTGGCTTTAACACAGGTTATCCCTTCTTTCTTACCTTCACAAGAAATGAACAGCTGATCCGAATATCTGAAAGATTTAGTTTTGTCAAGATTATACCAGTCTGGTTGTCTGTGGCCAATCCAGGGTATGGAGTAGCCTTTTGCCCCCATTTTTAGGTTCAGAAAATAAAATGGGAAGATGGACTGATTGACTAAAAGTAAACTCGGACACCACTTCAGGCATAAAAGTATGATTAGTTCTCAAAGAAACCCTGCCCCTGTGGAAAATGAGATAGGGATGAATCACGGTTAGACCCTGCAACTCACATACCCTTCCTGCAGAGGTCAGAGCAATCAGTAAAACTGTTTTCCAAATTAAGAACCTCAAGTCAGCCTGCTTAGCTGTTCAAATGGAGCAAGTCTTAGCTTCTCTGACACAAAATTAAAGGAGGGGGTCACCATTTTTCTTGGAGGCTTCTTACACAAAACCCCTTTCAAAAATATTTTGACATGAGAATTTATTTATTTATTTCACATTTGTTAACCAGGTTAGTCCAACTGAGTTTGCAAACAAACCCATTTTCAGTGGAGACCAGAGGGGAAAGAGCCCCAGCAAATATAAGCAAAGATAAACATACAGGACAAAAACTATTAAAAACAACAATGCAAATACAAAATTAATTATAAAGAGAAAAACAAAATAAAAAATTATGAACACTGTTGCATTGATAGCAGTGGTCTAAAATTTACTACATATGAGAGTAAAAACAAAAATATAATCGTTCAAAAGAAGGACAATGCATAGAGAGTGATAGGAAGTGGGGGGATAGTGTGGAGAATGGGAGGGGACTATAGTAGTAGAGTTGAGGGTTTACGAGATTAGTTTAAGCAGAAGTTACTAACAAAGAAAGAAAGTTAGGAGATGCAACAGGTTATACAGTGGGAGAGACTAAGACTGCGTGTGGTCAATGCAACGGCATAATTTCAAGTTTAGTAGATGGGATTTAAGCTCCTTTTTAAAACAGGGAAAGCAAAGGTTGGATCTAATATGGAGAGGGAGTTGTTCCAATTTAGTGAGACAGAGTTTTGTAAAGTAGTTTGCCAATATTCCTTTTGGGTTTATAAACTGAGAGAAGATGCTGATCAGCACTCCGGAGAGGCTGGGGGGGGGGGGGGAGTAGGAAGTTACATGGGAGGCGAGAGCAGGGCAGGCAGAGGGGTTGTTGAGCATGGAAAAGGTAGTGTGGAGTTGCAATTGTAGGAGAAGGTGCGGAAATTCCAGCCACTGAAGTTTGTTTAGTAAGAGGCAGTGATGTGAAGAGCGTGGTTGGTTTAGAAAAAATCTGGCAATTTTGTTGTACATTTGTCCCAGTTTCTGCACTGAGGTAGTTTGGATATTGGTAAGGATGGGGGAAGAGTATAGAAGACTGGGTAAGAGAAATACCTGTGCAAGAGTGCGTTTAGTGGCAGTAGTGAGGAATTTTTTGTTAGTCCAAGTTTTTGGTGGGTTTTTTGATGGCCTATTGTATGTGCAAGTCAAATTTTAGTTGGTCATCAATTACCCCAAGGAGTTTGGTGTGTGAGACAGGGGAGATAGTGGTGCCATCTAGGGAGGAAAGAGAAAAGTTGGATTTAAGGTGAGAGAGTGTCTGAGGTAGGAAGAGAAGGAGATGAGTTTTCTTAGGGTTAAGGATTAGCTGATTGTTTCAGAGCCATTTTTCAACAGATATAAAGGAAGTCTGTGTTAGTGAGTGTAGTTCAGAGATAGTATTGGAAATAGATAAGAGAGTAGAGTCATCTGTGTATTGGATTACAGATGAGAGACTGCAGGAAGAATGTAGGTTGTTGGTAAAAATGTTGAAAAGGAGCGGCCCACGTATGGAGCCTTGGGGTACTCCTGTTTGAACATCAAGGAAGGGTGAGAAAGCCTGTGCCATCTAACAGCTTGTTTTCTGCCAGTAAGGTAGGATTGGAATCAACCAAGAGTAGAAGAAGAGAGGCTTAGGTCTGAGAGTTTGTTAAGAAGGATGGGATGAGACACAGTGTCGAAGGCTTTAGAGGGGGATCAAGGAATAGACAGGAGACAAGGAGGTTGTTGTCCCTAGCTTCTGCAACCTTTTGAGTAAAGGATAGTAAGGCAGTTGAGGTAGGCGAGAGGCAAGCCACAGAGCAGGCAGCCCAAGGTGGGCGGGGAAAAGAGGAAGATTGGAGACAAGGTGGGAGGAGTGAAAGGGAGAGAGAACAAGTTATGATGGTGGAAGGGGGCTGTGGGAGTGAACAGACAATGAGGTGAAAGTATAAATTTGAAGATACTTGGGTGGGTGAGATTTGGGGGTGGGTGATGAGCGAAGCATGAAAAATGCATTAAAAGAGGAGGATCCATAGGCAGACATGCTGAAACAGACAATAAGTGAACTTTAGTTAACATTCTACTGTAATGTATATCATGTGTAACAAGAAGTTCCTTTGAACAACTCTATATAAAACTAAGCCAATTTATATCTAATTGTTGTCATGCACAAATTTTTAAAATGATGCGATTTTTGCCATTTTTTTTACCATTGTAAAAAAATCTCACTGTATGTATGTTCTTATTAATTGTTACTATGCTGGAGCTTTTCTCCCCAGGCTTCTGCTGAAAATGGGCCCTGCCCAGTCGGACTTTCCAGGTAAACAAATGTAAAATAAATAAATAAATAAACTTAGACAGAGGAGTGACAAAGGCTACAGGACAGTAGCTTGGATAAATATTGTAAAACAAGAGAACTAGCCCTGAATGGGCGCTGGTTATGATGCTGGCACCAACCAGAAAACCTTTTCCATTTGATAATATATGATATTCTAGTAGCAGGCTGTCTTGCCTCCATTACTACTTGCCGCACATCCTCAGTATACAGGTGTTTCCTATCATCTAGGTAGTCAAATGAAGTTGATTGGGGTCAGGGTATATCAAACATCCCTGATTTTGTGTAAGGAGAACCATTATGTGAGAAAGTTTAAGGTAATTGCCCCTGTCTATTTCCAAAAGAAGGACAAGCTACTTTTAACTAGGCCAGAAGGGAGCCACCATAATGATCTTGGGGGATAAGTACCCTGGACATCACAGGTTCACAGGAGATTACTAGGCCAATGGCTTAAGAACCCTTACAAGCCTAGCCAATATAACCAAATTGTAAAAGGATGGCATGTTTTATTTTTTTGCCTATACCCTGAGCATGTTATACTTATTCATACTGAACATAGGCGCTACCCCAGTTGTGAATTTGCAATTTCCCATCCACTGATTCAAATTATGTTTGAAGATGGCCAAAGAAGGGCTCTGCTTAATGTGAATAGGAAGTCTTTTCCAAATAAGCTGCAATCTCTGAAACACATATGTCTCTCCCCGTCTCTCCAACATGTTTTGTCTGAGCTGTTGACTAAGTTTAAATCCCCAGACTGGGTGATGCTCATGCTGTTTGACTTGCAGATGTGTAGTAGCTCCATCAGGGCTGGATCAGTGCCTTGTAGGTCAGGAACAGGTCACCCTTAAGAGCCAGTAGGAGACAGAGTAAAGAGGCAGGGCTTTTAGTCTGTCCGCATAGGACATGTTCGCTAACACTCTGCATTTTCTTTGTGAGGAACCTCTGAGGTCACTCCAACTGTTGTAAGTGTACATGCCAAATGGCACACTGCACTCGATTATTGGTCTAATGAGGGTTGAGTACAACGGGACTATAACTTTTTTTGATCTGGATGCCAAACCCTTACTTATAAGTCCAGCCACATAGGACAACCTCACCACTGAGGACACTTGGCAGTCAAAGTTCAGGCTACTATCTATTTGTATACCTAGGTCTCTGACCTCTGAGTCTACTCTTAGGGGTGTGCTACTGATGTGGTAATTTGCATGGATATTTTTATGATAATGCATTTTGTTTTGCATTTAGTTTTAGGCTATGGTTTTTGCATCAATCATATGTCTGATCTAGACCCTCCTGAAGGATATCTACATCGTTGGGGGATTCAGTGGTTGCCCCCAGCTTGCAGTCACTGGCAAACTTTGTCATCCACAGGTCTTCCACATTAGCCTTTACTTCAAAGAAGTATACTCCAAGAGTGGTCCCAACACGGAGCCCTGTGGCACACCACTAGTAACTGGCCTCTTGCGGGATCTGGATTCATCCACTTTAAGCACATGTCCTGTCTGTAAGCCAAGTGACTATCCATCTGGTGATGTAGGGATTTATGGCCAGTTTTGTGAGTTTATTTATAATACTTGAGTATGTAATGGTGTTTAATCCCTTGGCCAGGTCGAGCTACATTGTATGCACTGTCTTCCACTCATCCATGGCCTTAGTGACTTTCTCAAAAAAATCCACCAGATTGAGTAAGGCATGACTTGCCCTTGACAAAGATGAATTGGGTCGGGTCCGGTGTTTGGAGTTTCCTGTGTCATTATTTATCAGGTCCATGATTATTCTTTCCATGGCCTTACATATAAGACTAGTCAAACTTATGGGTTTGAAATATCCCAGGTCAGTAGATGGTCCCCCTTTATGCAGAGGGATGACTGTTGCTATCCTCCATTCTACTGGGGCAAAGCCAGTCCAAAGGCTGTGGTTAAATAACAATTCTAATAGGCCTGATAAGTGCTGATTTAATTTTTTAAAAAGGCAAACTGGTATATCGTCAGGATGCATTGAAGCCATGTTTTTAGCTTTAAAGAGTGCTGTGGCAACTTGTTTTTCATGCTAATTGGCAGTTGAGTGGTGAGGGGCATTTCCTGGGTGAGGAAATGGGGGTGATGGGAGGTGAAATCTGTGCTGAATTTGTCAGCCATCAGATTCGCTATTTCTGGCTGAATATAGGTGATGCCATCTACAACTAATTCTGCACATTGTTGGGTGTTGCCTTTAAGACTGAGGACATAACTGAAAAATGCCTTATGGTTATCCTTGGTTTGGAGGCTGTTTTTACCATAAGGTCAGCTTTCAGAGACTAGTCGCCTGATTTGCTTGTTTAGACTAATGCAGAACTTTTTGCTATGTTGTGAACATTGCCTCTTACTTCGACAGGATTTTCATTCTTTTGTACAACCTATTAATACCAGGGGTCCACTAGGGTGGCTTGTTTTTGCGGTTTGTCCTTGGTTTATTTCGATGTGGTACTGACGTTTCTATGCAATTGTTTATATGGTTATGCAGGGCTTTTGTGTACAGCTCTGCATATGTTTCTGTGTTTTACGGATTTGGAGGAGCTTGAAAAAGTACAGTTTTGTACCTACCATAAATGTAGATGTTCGAAGATCCACATTGCTGCAGTCCTTACATATGGGTAGTCCGCTGTCCTCGGTTGGCCCGAATACCAAAGTATTAGGCTGACGTCGGTCATGGGCGCCTAGATCTGACATCAGAGCGTCAGGGTATAAAAGCGCATGACCGACGTCATATCCTCAGTCTTTTCTTGCCCCAGATGTCAGAAGGCCCTAAAAAGAAAGGCCACAGACAAAAACAGAATACTTCCCAAAAGGCATGTACAAAAAACAGCTACCACCCAAAACATACAATAATTCCAAACTACAGAGGGGAAGGAGGGAGGGTAAATTGGACTGCAGCAATGTGGATCTTCGAACATCTACATTTACGGTAGATACAAAACTGTACTATGTTCTTCATCTCACATTGCTGCAGTCCTTACATATGGGTAGAATCCCAAAGCAGAGGTAAAGGGAGGCTGGCAAAATTATAAAGCATTGGGAGCTGCCAAAATGCCCTGTAAGATTGCAGTGGCAAATCCAGCTCTAGATTTGGAATAAAGAGGAAGGTGGTAATGTTTAGAAAAAGTATGCACTGAACTCCAAGTAGCTGCTTCCAAAATATCTTTAGTAGCTACTCCCCTTAAAAAAGCCGTAGAAGTGTCAGTAGCCCTAGTGGAGTGAGGTCTGATTCCAGCCGGAACCTCCTTACCATGATGAGAATAACAAAAAGCAATACAAAATCCAATCCACTTAGAAATAGTCTGTTTTGAAACAGGTTTCCCCTGAGAACCTAAAGCAAATGAAACAAACAACTGCTGAGACTGTCTGAACCCTTTAGTCCTGCTCAAATAATAACGCAACTGCCTGTGAATTTCCAAAGTGTGCAAAATTTTCTCCCCTTTATTTTGGGGATCTGCATAAAAAGTAGGCAGATGAATTGATTGGTTCAAGGCCACCTTTGAAACCACTTCAGGCATAAAAGTAGGATTAGTACGGAGAGATACCCTATCCTTATGAAAAATTAGGAAGGGTTCAACTGCCATAAGAGCCTGTAATTCAGAAACCCTTCTAGCAGACATAATGGCCAACAAAAAAGCAGTCTTCCAAGACAAAAACTTTAGCTCAGCAGTAGCTGCAGGCTCAAAAGGAGGTAAAGTAAGTTTTTCCAATACAAAATTGAGATCCCAGGCAGGAGTAGGAGCTCTACGTGGGGGTCTTATGTTCTTTGCCCCTCTAAGAAATTGCTTAAACAAGGGATGAGAGAATAATGGAGGGTCACAGTCATAGTGAGCAGAAATGGCTGCAGCATGAACCTTTATAGAGGAGAAAGACAAACCCTTGTCTAATAATTCTGTAAGATATTGAAGAGAAACACTTAAATCAGGCCTGGAAACATCAAAGCTCTTTGTTTTGCTCCAAATTAAAAATCTCCTCCATTTACCAGCATACACTTTCCTTGTACTAGGCCTTCTGGCCTCCAAAATAACATTCAAAACTTGTTGTGGAAGCCGCGACCCGCCAGGTTCTAGAACAGAATATGCCAGGCTGTTAGATGCAGGGACTGAATCCTGACATTGAGGAAATGATTGCCCTCCTGAGACAAAAGGTGCGGAATCGAAGGCAAAGGCCATGGAGGCTCCCGTACTAAACTCCTCAGCAGAGGGTACCAGTGCTGTCGAGGCCAATCTGGAGCTATTAGAATCATGGAGGGCTTGTCTTGTCTGACCTTCAAGAGTACCTTGGGGAGGAGAGGCAGAGGCGGAAAGGCATAGACGTGAAGATTGCTCCAACTGAATGATAGAGCATCCACTTTCCAAGCTGTGGGATGAAACATTTTTGTGCAAAACTTTGGCAACTGGAAATTTAGTGGTGAAGCGAACAGATCTATGTCTGGAGTTCCCCATAACACTGTCAATTTTCAAATACATGAGGATCCAATTTCCACTCGTGGGGATCCACTATCTGTCTGCTCAAAACATCTGCTAAGGAGTTCTGTGCTCCTGGTAGAAACCTTGCCTGAAGATTGAGGTGTAAACTGAGAGCAGTCTCCCACAAAATCAGTGCTTGCCTGCAAAGAGGGTACGAATGGGTTCCCCTTGCTTGTTGATGTACCACATGACAGTTGTGTTGTCTGTTAGAATCAACACTTGCCCTGGGTGAAGTAAATCCTTGAAAGCCATCAATGCAAATTGGACTGCTAACATCTCCTTCAAGTTGATATGTAAATGTTGAAGTCTGGCAGGCCACGTGTCTTGCACCCATTTTCCATTGAGGTGTGCTCCCCAAGCCTTGTCCGAGGCATCTGTCGTTAAAATCTGACTCGCCTCTGGTCGGGTCACAGAGAGTCCCTTGTTTAGGTGACATTCCTGAGCCCACCACAAAATTCCTTTTGAAAGCAAGGTATTATTTGAATGACAGTGTCCAGATCTTGGCAGTGTTGTGTCCATACATTTTGAGATACCATTGTAGCTTCCTCATATGCAGTTTGGCATTGGGAAGCACCAGAATACAAGATGCCATGAACCCCAAGGCTTGAAGGACTGTCCTTGCAGTCAGCCTGGACCGTAGAGACAATTGATGGAAGTAAAGTGTAAGGTTCTTTTGCTTGTCCGGGGTCAAAAGGCCATCTGGCAAGCTGTATTCAGTCTCACACCCAGAAAGCACATTTCTTGAGAGGGTACTAGACTGGACTTTGTTTCGCTCACAGAATACCCTAGGCACCTTAACACTGCCATCATATACTGTAGATGATGAAGAAGAACGATTTGTCTTGAGCAAGAATCAGGCAATCGTCCAAATAAGGATAAATTTGTATTCCTCTTAACCGTAAGAAGGCTATCACTGGAGCCAGAACCTTTGTGAACACCCTGGGCAGTAGATAAGCCAAAGGGCAATGCAGAGAACTGATAATGTAAAGTCCCAGCCCGAAAACGCAGGTATCTCCTGCAACTGGGCCTGATAGGAACATGAAGATAAGCCTCTTTGAGATCCAGAGTTACCATCCAGTGATCTTTGCCCAACAGAGGTAGAAGTTGTTGCAACGTCAACATTTTGAATTTTGGAATGTCCAGGTATGTGTTGAGGATAGATAAATCCAAAATTGGCCTCCAAGTGTTTCCTTTCTTTGGTACTAGAAACAGGCGAGAATAAAATCCTAGGCCCACTTCTGACAGAGGGACCTGCTGTATAGCCCCAGTTGAAGAAGTAAAGAAATCTGCTTGTGAGCCTCTACCCTTTGCTGAGGAGGAACGTCTGGCATGCCTTTGAAAGGAGGCACTGTATGGAAATAAAACTTGTAGCCTCGGTCTATAATGTCCAACACCCATTTGTCCTGGGTGATTAAAAGCCAGTTCTGCTTGAAGAGTGCCAACTTTCCTCCCAAAGGAGCTGCCAGACAGGAAGGATCTGGCAGCTGAAGATGCAGGTCATTGGGCCTGTTTACAAAAGGACTGGCCCCTGCCCTCACCTGTAGATTGTGCAGGTGAACTCCATGTTCTAGGCATGAAAGAACTCTGAGCTCTGCCCCTACCACGTCTAGATCTACCCCTAGACTGTAAATCAGAAGAAGGATAAGCCCATCCCTTAGTAGGCCAATTCCTGCTAAACTTAGGAGGCTGCACCTGCAAAAAATCTGTGACAGTCTGCATAGACTTAGCCTTGTCTTCCATTTTCTTCAAGACAGACTCCACAGGAGAACCAAACAAAACTTCAGACTGTAAAGGAGCATCCAAAATTCTAGTTTTAACATGCTCTGACAAATTCTGATCCTTAAGCCAGGCGTGCCTGCGAATAACTGAACCAGTGGCAGCCACCCTGGAAGAAGCCTGTAAAGCATCGAAACCACACTGCAAAGAATGCTTACCCACCTGTTCAGAGGCATGTACCAAATCCTGTAATTCTTTACACTCTATGCCCTTTGCCAAAGCATCTACTTTAGATTTTAGTTGAGAAAGGAGAAAATTCTGATACTTCAACATATGAAACTGGCAATTCAAAGCCCTCATTGCTAAAGTGGAAGAGGTATACACTTTCTTACCCAATCTATCCAAAGCTCTAGCATCTTTATCTATAGGAACTGGATTCTTTACAACAGAAGCCCTGACACCCTTAGGTCCCTGGCTAATAGTTTCTGGGTCAGCCCTTGGACTCTTATACAGATATTTATGAGCCTCAGGTACTCTGTAATACTTAACAGCCGCAGGAGGCAGAGAGTCTGGATTAAGTGAAGCCTCGGAGAAAACGTCTTGAACAACATCCAAAACAGGAGGTATAGCCAAGGGCCTATGTTGTGGTAAAAACAAAAATTCCCTAAGCCTCTTTCGGGAATCTGAGAAATCCTGACCTTCCCATTTAAAATGTTCCCTCATAGAATGCAGGGTTTCTGAAAAAGAAAAATCCTCTGGAGGAGAAGCAGAAGGAGTAGAATCCTCTGCATCTGAATCAGAATAAGGAGGAAAATCCTGAATGTCTTCAGCCGAAGACTCTGAGTAATCTGAAGCCTGCTCCAAACTTTCCACCTCTGGCTCCACCCTAGGCCTCTTATCAGGAGGGGGCATAGAACCTCTGATTAAAGAAATTAAATCTTCTGCCATTTTAAGCATGTGCTTTTTAGGCACAGAACCTGCAGAACTAGGACTGACACCCATGGAAGGTAAAGCAGGCCTGCCTTTAGAAGGAGCCCTAAAGACAGAAGGAGAAGGCCTAACCACCTTAGGCAAGGAAGGGAGAACAGCAACCTGAGAGGCCCCCCTCAGCCTGGCCTGACTCCTGAGAGGCCACATCTTGCAAAACTAAAGCCTCCCCCTGAGACTCAAGTGAAACCTCGGCTGGATCCCCAGATTCCACCGTAGTTTCTAAAGAACCGGCGTCCAGAGCGGACGACTCATCCTGCCTGGACTTTAAAGATTTGTCCTTGCGCTTTTTCGCGGTAGCGGGCGTCGGAGGATCCGACGGCATATTATAATTACACCGCTTACCGAAGACAAGCCTAGCGCAATCTAACCTACATTTAATGGTGCGCTTATTAAACCTAGCACAAAGCGACACCCACTACGCCGTGCTCAGGTCCCAAACAAGGAATACAAAGAGAGTGGTAATCCCTATGCGGTATCTGTTTCCCACAAGAAATACAATTATTCACTTTTTCTGACATCCGGAAATAACTGAGGCAAGAAAAAACAAAAATATTCCCCAACGGTACTTAGCCCAACTTGGTTTCGGTCTGAAACTCAGAATACGAAAATTTCAGAACGCCGAACGGCACTTGCAAACGCTGCTTCTGCATCGGACCATGCGGCAAAAAAGACTGAGGATATGACGTTGGTCATGCGCTTTTATACCCTGACGCTCTGATGTCAGATCTAGGCACCCATGACCGACGTCAGCCTAATACTTTGGTATTCGGGCCGACCGAGGACAGCGGACTACTCATATGTAAGGACTGCAGCAATGTGAGATGAAGAACATCTAGTTATGCCATTCTTTAACAGGGGGTAATTTACCTTTGAGAAGTTCTTACAGTTTTTGGGGTTAGGTGGGAGGACTAGTTTTACCTTTATTTCAAGGAAAACTGCTTTGTGATCTGATCTTACCAGTGAGGATATCACACGGGGGGTTGAAGCACTCCCCCATATTTGTGAGTACCAGATCTAGGATATTTGTTCCCTAGTGGGAGTGCAGACTAGCTGCTCCAGGGCATTTGAATTTACAAAATCAAGAAATCTTTGGGCCTACATGCTAGTGGTTGTGCATGCTTCCCTATTAATGAGGAGTATTTAAAATCAATCATGAGTACGGCATTGGGCTGGATGATGAGTGATTCTAGTCATTTCATGTATGATGTTTGAGTTTCCTGATTTCTGGTGGGGGACCAGTAACTAGCAAGAATATGGTAATGCATTTTTCCCACAGTTAGTTGGACATGAAGTATCCTTTATGTAGATACATACACCTCCACCTTTTGCTCTTTTGTGTGCAGTGGGTGGCTAGAACCTAAGAAAGGTTTTAAAGCCATGCACTGCCAGAGTGCTTTCTGTGGCTTTGAACAATGTTTCAGTAATTGCACAAACGTCAGCATTCTCCAGGGTGAGGAGAGCTTCTAGGGAGTGCAATTTCTTGTTGAGACTCCTAGTATTGAGCCGTAACACCTTTAGCTTGTCCTGAGTAGTTTTTGTTATGTAAAAAGGTTTGTCTGTTAAAAAGGCACTATAGGGGAAGATGATGTTGTTTAGGCCAGTATCTGAAAACCTAGAGGTGACAGGTGAAGACCATCCCTGGCAAAGCAACGTGGCCTGCCAACCTGCCAACCATATCCTCCCAGGCTGACAAGTATTGGACCACTTTGATATGACACCAGTAGATAAGCAATTTTTAAAGTTGATAATTTTCTGCTGGTATGTGGCATCATCCTTGGAGATGGCAGAACGTTGCTCAGTGCAAGGCTCACACCTGCCTGTGACACACATTCTGAGAGCTCAATCATGCATCGCTTTATATAGTCTCAGGTCATTCATGCCCACATGGTCTATCACTGAGTTATACTAATATTTAGGGGTAAGTGACCTGAGTGCTTGCGTGATCTGGCAGATCCTCGTCCCTGACTGGCAACTACCTATAACCTTCTTCTTATCCAGCCTGGTAAAAAGGATATCAGTATGTCTCACAATGGAGTCTTCTATGATCAGAACATTGGGTTGTGGAGTGTTTTGCCTTATGGGCTTGACAGGTAACATACAATGAGATGTGGCTTTATGTGTTGTGATAGGAATTGTCTTGTTTCTGTGCATACAGAGTTTCTGAAGACTGCACCTGAGAGGCCTCTGAGGTTTGAGCAAGTTACATGTGAGCACCTCCACATATGTGGGTCTATGTGTGTGGTGCTTTTTGGGTGCGGTGAGTGATGTGAGTTGCTGACAACTCTTTTGTTGACGTTTGTGTCTGAATATGAGTGTCTAGCCTACAGTGTCAACGTGTAACGACATCTGTCACATACTGTATTTGTCGGTTCAAGAATTAAGTGGTTGTCAGTGTACATAAAGCAAGTGATACATTGCCTCAGGATGCCTATGTCAAACACGCTGGATGCAGAGACAGCAGAAAAGTTGCCATCCATAGTTGCAAGACCTAATGTGTATTTACAAGGGAAAGGAGTGGAGGATGTTTGTAATTGGATGAGGGAAGGGTGCTTTCTTGGTGTAATGCAGGACTGAGGTAAAGTACCGAGGTGTTTTTTATAGGGAAATTTTGACTTCTGGTAATAGCTTATATACAAGGTACCAGTAAACGCCAGGATGGCTTCAGATGTTAGCAAAATCTCTCAAGGTCTCTGGCATCATCTCCAACCGATGAGCAACTCTGGATAATTAAGCCAAGACTTGTGCAACTGTGAGGCTTATAAATAATCAGAAAAGTTTTGCACTAACTATGCCTGAAGGCCAATCAGATAAGCACACAATGAGCTTTCCACCAGCAATTTGCAGCTCACATAGGTCAGATCAGCCCTCTCCTACCATAAGAATGCAGACTTTTACCCTCTTAATATAAAATGACTGGTTTGGAGCTCAAGTGTTAAGGAACCACAAACAGATGCCTAATACTAACTAAGAAACACCAGATACAAGGTATTTCAGTGCTAAACAGCAGCCCTTACAACAGTCTGAAAATGCAACTTAAAAAAAATACATAGCACAGTAAACTTTCATAGTATAATGAAAGTAAGCAATGTTTCTAGACGTTTGCTTCTGTACAGGGCGCTGGAATGTCAAGTAGCTCTGTGCAAATGCGCTGAATTTACACCAGAACTGTAAATACAAAAAACTTACTACGGAGTCCCCTGGCCAATAAAACAACTAAACTTAGAGCCCTTTTGTGAGTTTCCCAACTCAGACAGACCAGGCAAACAGCTGTTTGCGACTAGATGAATAATCCCAGTCCACCTAACATAAAAGCAAAGTAAAAGTGTGTCTGCAGTGAAATGCTACCACAGACAAACTTAAACTTAAGGAAAGGCAATTAAGTAATTCAAGATAATAGCATTGTACTTTCAACAGCTTATAAAAGCGTGATTATTTAATAAAAATACTTTAATGTCTAGAAACAAGCCACTCAATTGTGCAGAATTTATACAGGTACTAAAAACAAGGTAAGCTGATTAATAAACCTTCTGGCCAATAAAACAACTACATGCAGGAATCTCTATTTGTTCCCACAACCTATACATATCAGGCTATTACCCACTTCATACTTCTCAACCATACTGAATTCCTCTGTATTTACCACTTTTGAGCTCAAAATAATAGGGTGCCACAAATTCTTGAGTGGCCTTCTAAGTCTCAGTTTTGTTTTATTTTTATTTTATACTCATGCTGATGTCATCATGCACCATCAGTGTATCCCTCAGGATTATCAACATGCAGGGCATGGATTATGTGCATTCCCTTTGAGCCTGTGAACATGAGCACTCAGGTGGTGAGGGAGACATTTTAAAAATAGCTTTTATAAACTTAGAAAGTCACTAGAAAAAAGGTTTTGCATTAGCATGCATCTTTGCGGGTGTGAAGTTTGAAACACAAATATCTAGTGACTGCAATGGTCAAATGATTTGCAAAAAAGAATATTAACTAAATTATGACAAAAATCTGGACATTTTCTGAAATTCTGGACACTGAAAGTTAGCTTGTATTCCAATTCTTCAGGTAAGAAGTGGTTTACTACTTATTGACCATCAGTGGCGTTACTACTGGTATAGCATAGACTAAAATCCATCATTTATTAACAAAAGTTGCATTAAAAGTCCATTTTGCATGGGTGAGCTGTTATACTAAGATACTGTTTTGCAGTAATTATCTGGACTACAATGATTCAGAGTAGAGTTTGCCAAAGTGTTAAATGAAGTAAATAGCTTCTTATTAATTAATTTTGATGAGTCTATTTCTTACTGTTTTACGTATATACATGTAATTATTGAGGTCAACTTGCTTGACATGCTTGTGCAGTGCTTTTAATCCTATTACTGTCAGGGGAGAAGAGCTGCATGGAAACGAGCTGATTAAAGCATGACTTGATATTGAGCACCTTGTGAAAGATAAGACTTGTGAAACATCTGTGAAGAGTCCTTATTCTGAACTTTCTAAGGGAGGAGGGCCTTCCCCTTGGTTCTGAATTTGTCCCAGAGTCTAAGAGATGTGGTCTCCTTTATCACTGACCCTCTTTCCTCACAGTTTTGACAAGGAGTTAGGGTGTTACATCAGCATGAGTCAGTGACCAAATCACTTAATGCCATTGTTTACACTACCAAGTGGCTACCCCTGAGGTGGTTTGGAGATGTGTTATGCATTTATTTTCAAAGAGGAAAAAAATTAAAAATGCCATTTTGGTCAAGTAACAGAAAACATAAAGACGGTGAAAAAAATCATAAAATGTATTAGATCACATCTGTGTCTGTGTTTCACACTTATTTTTCAATAATGTAGAACAAAATGATTTTGCTATATCCCAAGGCCCATTATCTGTTCACAGGCGCACATTTTGAACATCAAGAACAGCACTTTCATGTTGGCTTAATAAGTGCTTAGCGCATTCCAAAGAAAACAGAAAATAAATCGTATTACTCTCTGGAAAACTTATTATTCCTTTCTTACTTTTTTAGTGATCAAAGTTATGTGATTTTCCACTACAGTGTATTCATTTAATCCAGATCTGAATTTTCTATAGCAACTGCTTAGCAACATAATGCCTTGGAGTAAAGACTGGCCAGAAAATCTGCAGGCTGAAAGTACGGAAGTAATAAAATGCCATCTGTTGCCTTGTCTCATTCAGGAAAGATCTAAAGGTGCAGTGAGGAGTCTTTACTGCCTTATTACTAAAGCATGATGAATGTTTGACTTGTTGCCTTCTTCAAAGTTGGTAAACCAAGCTCAATGAACCACAAGGTTACATGCTTTGCGAGCTCAACGCAGTATCATTAACAGAGTAACTGTGCACTTATGAGACCAACCACAGAGACAAAATATTTTAATGTAGCGACTTTAAAACAACTATAATGCGTGGTTGCAGACTATCAGGTATTCAGGGTCTTTTATCACCTCCTTCAAGGCTGGTTAACCAAGCTCACTGAAGCTGTAAGATTAGATGCATTTGTCAGGAAATCAAGGTCTACATTAGAAAATCTGGTTACGATAAGTGCTTGACAGGTTAGAGTTATTCTCTGAGTCGTCATATTTCTAAAGCACATTTCCCCAAATAGTTTACTATTTCACTTGAATTTCATATATGCATCTAAATTACGTTATTAGAATAGTCTTTGTTTTAACTGTAACTGGGAGGTGTGAATTGTGACCATAAGCAGGCAATTAGACTGATCAAAAGACTCTTTTTCAAGCTGCATCTCAAAAGAATAAAAAGCTAATAAATCTTAGCCTTCTTTTTTTGCCAGGTTTCTTCTTGTTGTCAGTATGAACTTTTTGACCCTCTACGCTTCTCTAGTGTAATACTTTCTACAAACATAGTAGTTGTCAAAACATTATCATACACATACCTGTCAAGTGTCCAGAATTTTGCCTCATATTTTTGGTGTGTTCCTCTTAAAATTTGTGTTTTCTGGATTTTTGTGACATCAGTGAGGACTGAATTCACTAAATACTGACAAACATTTGAGTTTTAGACTTTATATCCTTCAGAAAATGCAGTGTAACACAAAATCTTTTACTCAAGCAACTTTCTAAGTTTATGAGAACAATATTCAAAATTTGCCCCTATTTTGGGCTTTATCCCCCCATTTTTAACGTTGTCCACATTTTTTTTTCTGCTAAGAGGTTGAGAGGTATGTGGAGAAGATGGGAACAACCTGTTAACATACAGTACAGTTCTCTATTCTGCACTATTGAGTTGAAGTTGGACCCTTTCACGAACCATAAGAGAGTGAGGGGGAGGAAGTAGCAAAGTTAAATGGGAAAAAAACCCAAAAATAAGAAAATATGTTACACGAGCCAGGCAGCCAGCCAGAGTAGACGAGACAAGCAGAGCAATTCAAAGGACTGACTGCATGAGTGGTTTCAGTGTGCACAGCATGCATACTTATTTTTGTTTTACATCTGGGATTTTGGAACTGTAATCCAGGAATGGCAAAGAGGCAGAAGGCAACGAACAGGACTGTAAACACTTGGGGACAAGTCTAGGATAAACCATATCACAAGATGAGAAAATTATCATTTACTTCTTCCTTGAGGTAAATAAATTTAATTTTGTGAGTGGAAATAAGTCATTGAAAGTGCAATGTCAGGGACAAATCATAATAGAGTCAGACAGGGACCATTCTTAACAGAATCAGACAAGGGACAGACAGGGACATTTTTAAAATATTAGCAATAAAAAAAAAATATATATATATATATATATATATATATATATATATATACACACACACACACACACACAGACACACAAACATACATACATACACACACGCACATACTGTATATATATGTATATATGGTTCCCCTTCATATGATCAAATTTCTCTAAACTCGAAAGTCATAAACTCGAAACCAGAATCTCGAATTTAGAGAAACTCGAACATATGAAAGTGACAAAAAAAAATAAACAACATCTTTCAAATGTTTTCGCAAGGGGGCAAAGCCTCCCTGCACCCCCCACACCCCCCCCTACTTAAATATACCTACTCTGAGATTGCACTAAAGTGAAGGAAAGGGAAATCTCCCATTCCGTGCTATACGCGTAAACGCAAAACAGAAGATTTTCCATTCCTCCGCTATTGTGCGGTCACGGAACATTCACATTTAAACTGCTAGGGTACAGGGGGACCTGGCCCCCTGCAATAAGGTAAGTTAACTTTTTATTTTTTTAAACCTAAGGCTCCCATTCACAACTTCAAGTGAATGGAAGTTCGAGATTATAAATTTCGAGCTTTCATCCATTCGATCTTGTGAAGGGGAACCATATACATATATATATATATATATATATATATGGCAGTGGTTAGCACTGAGCAGCCTGCCTGTCCCTGTAGGAGTAGTTACTGCCTAGAAACTGTAGTTTTATTGGCCATTTTGGGTCAATTCCAAACTCCTTGATCTCTCTCTCTTAAAGCCCTGCAACCGCTTGGTTTTGGCTTCTTTCCAGGCTTGATAGTTGTCGCTGAAGCACCTACCAAGAGGAGAAAACACTGAGAGAAGAAAGGAGCCACTTTTGAGATTTTAAGTATTTTCTTCTGATTTATTTCTTAGAAAAACTGCACTGCCGCCTACTTTTCGGCTTTTTCCTGCTTGCAAAAGTTGATATCTGTGTTAGAAACAGTATTTAGAATATACCTAGGGCCTGCTTATTGTATTTTTGTGTTGCACTTAATTTAAAATCGTTTTTTCTTAAAATTGCATTTTACCTGCCTCTGACCTAGCACACACATGTTGGGGTCATTTATTGCACTGTTCCGACTAGTTTGCTACTTGTGTGTGTCTGCTATCCTTAAACAAAAACAAAACAATCTTGCTATTTTCCACTTTCTATAATTTAAAAAAAGTTCAGTTACAGAGTTGCTGTTCTGAACTGTTTGTAAGTTTCTTGGAGGCCAGTGCTTACTTGGGCTAAAGGGAAGTCTCTGTGTTCACCAGTGACAGTAGTTAACACTGAACAGCCTGCCTGTCCCTGTAGGAGTGGTTACTGCCTAGAAACTGTAGTTTTATTGGCCATTTTGGGTCAATTCCAAACTCCTTGATCTCTCTCTCTCTTAAAACCCTGCAACTCTCTTTTTGCGCAGTCCTGCACACAGAGCAGCGTCGGTTAGCTGGGGTATACTATTCCTGGCTCCACAAAGTCTGCGCTGCAAATTTTCCCTTAGAACTAGGCAAGCCTCAACTCAAGTGCTTCAGATCAACTGCTCTTTTGCAGCACTTGCATGACCCAAATCAGCACTTGTCCAAATCTCCTAGATAGCACTATTATAATACAGCATAAGACCCTCAACTGTCCGCAAGACAAGTGAAACTCACTTTTCCAAGCATGTCCAGAGGTCAGCTTCAGGTGTACTATCCAGTTCATCTGGTGGAATTGGGCATCCTGAGGCAATGTCACAACTGCCTCATGTATACAGACAACCCTCTCCTCTTACCTCTAGACACAAACACTTGTGAGAGATGCAAATACACAGCCAGACTGGAGGCTAAGCGCTCTCAACCCATGACTGTAACAGACAGTCAAGAGAAGAGACAGACTAGCATCACACCACCAATCACACTTGGATCTACAAACCAAGCATGGGCAAAACATACACATAAATATACAAAAACATATTCGGAGGCACTAGGTACCAATCTGAAAAAGAAACAGTGCCCTCCAAAGCTGACAAGCAAGCAACCTGCACCTCCAAATGCAAGCCAGGAAACACATAATTCACCTCAACAGTGTGCCTCACGACAGCCCCTAAGGCAAAACACCATACCCAACACGCTAGTAATAGGAGACTCTATAGTAAGGCACACAGATGTTCCACTCACCAGGCTGAACAAGGAGAAGGTTAATGTCAGCTGCCTGTCGGGTGCTAGGATCCGCCACATAACACAGGCACTTAGGTCACTCCAGAACAAGTACAAGTATGACGCTGTCATTGTACATGTTGTTGTGAATGATCTAAGACGTACCTCCCTGGACTACATGAAAAGAGACATTGAGGAGCTCTCTGATCATGTAGCCCAAGCTGGTATGACCCTGACCTTGAGTAGCATACTACCTTCACCTAGAATGATACCACAATACAAAGACAAAATGATCAATTTCAACAATTGGCTAAGCTTCTGGTGTCATTCTAAGGGGATCCAGTGTCTGTCTGCATGGGATGACATGATAGACGAGCCTCGCTGTTTCGCCAGAGATGGTTTGCACCTGTCACCCATAGGCTTTCAAATACTGGCCAAGGCTCTTACCGTCCCCATAGTGCCTTTTTTAGGCAAGGCTCAAAGGACAAACCAACCACCATAACCAGCATAGGTAACCAAAAACTAAGGGTAATGCTACTTCAACACCAGAAGTCTCAACCTCAAAATTCACGCACTCGATGCACTCCTCAGTATGGAGAAAATCGATGTTTGTGCAGTGACGGAAATCTGGTTCAAGGCTCCGGAGAGCACCCCAGCACTACCAGGTTACAATTCATATCATACCTTCCAGCCTCAGTTACCAGATCGCAGTACAAAGGGCGGAGGTGTATCCATATTCATCAAGGATACCCACATCTCCAGGTTAGTGGCGCAGCATGATGCCCCAGAGATCATCCATGAGCAACTATCAGCAGGCAAAACCACATTTCAAGTCATAGCCTGTTATAGATCGCCCACCATGTCCCAAGATGCTCACTCAGCATTCCTTGAGGCATTGGAAAATATAAAGGTCCTACCAAACACCATAATTTTGGGTGATTTCAACTACCCTGGTAAAGACTGGGCGAACTACCAAAGTTCTAACTCCTATGCCCAGCTGTTTATAGAATTTATAAATTCAAATGCCCTTGAACAACTGGTATGTTCTCCCACTAGAGGGGACAACATATTGGATATAGTCATCACAAATATGGGAGCCCATTGCACCACACCCGTTATCACTCCCTCTCTGGTCAGATCAGACCACAAACTGATAACCCTGGACATCCTCACCCCTCCACCTCCCCCAGTCAAAGAAACCATTCTCCTTGCAACGCTAACCATACTGGCGAGGCGAGATACGGCCAGGGTGTTCCTCGTTTAAAACAAAATCTAAAAAGTAATTGTGTGGTACAATTCAATGGCGAAATCGAACTCGCCTCAGATGAACAAGTGAACATTAATTTTCCACGTTCTAAGGAAGCTATACCAACAGGTACTAACAATTTTTATGGCAAACTCAAAAGTAGTAGTGTACTTTGTACAAAAGATAAATGTGCTGGGGAAAGAGTTCATGCAAAATCTAATACTAAAGCATGCTCGTCTTGTTCCTGTAAGGAAATTATACATTCAAAGGATAATGCTGGACATTTTGGCACCTTAGTTAAAAAACATTTTGTATTTTCTACTTCAAGTCCGAAAACCAACAATGGTGCTTCAGCACACAGAGAAACTGGACATTTTAGGTATGGTTCTTTGAAAGATGAGATCTATACTTTTGAAAAAAAGCTATTTAAATACAAAATGTGTCAGATGGAGATTTGTTACCTGAATGTATCAAAAAACAAGTAGTTCCACAGGGATTATATGATACAGATATCATTAAACCCTTCACTTATATGTTTGATAAATGGGGGCTTGAACTACTAGGTAAAAGAGTTTTTTTTCTATGAAAAAATGGAAAAAAGGCTTTGTAATGGAATGATTTGAATGAAAATATTATTACTGATTTGCTATTTACACAGTATGAGAATTTGTATTATAAAATTATCAACAGAGTGGATAAGAGATGTGATAATATATTTAATAAAAAGTGAAGAAACTAGATAGAGATTACAGGCAGTATAGACAATGTAGAGTATACCCTACAGATAAATTAGTCCTTTCTGAAGGTGAAAGCAGTCAGGTAACCCGTTTACCAATGGATGAGTTGGAAAAAGTCAATTCTAACTATAATTTTGACCTGGAGTGTGAAAGCTATAGGGAAGATTATGTAAATCACTTGGGAGATTTTCAGGATTTTCCACTCCCAAGACGCTCAGAGAGAATACCGAGCCGCAAACAGGAGACATACAAAATATACAACAAAGCAACACAGCACTACAAGGGTCGCCCTAGGTGGTAGATACCCTAGATATAATAAAGTGTAAACCTAATATTCAGTACACTTTAAATGGATTTAATATATATAATTATACAGAGGTTAACATCAAAAAATAATTTTTTCCCTATTCTCCAAAGGGTTTATTTTATTTTATTTTATTTCAGTTTGATTACCGGGGAAGTCCACTGGGCCAAGAAGTGCCCATTTTCAGTGGAGGCCCGGGGAGAAAAGCTCCAAGAACAGTATAATACAATATAGGTTACACAATGCAAATAAAGGTTACAAAGTAAAAATACATACAATATAGTTTGTAAAAACAAGTAGGGTTAATACATTTGAGAGTTGCAGAGAACTTGATGGCAGATTTGTTTTTTTGTGTTTTTTAATCAATATTTATATGCTTACAGTCACTTAAAGTCTGTTAGTTGAACGTATTTTGAGAAATTAGAATAAGTATGAGAGTATAGTGGAGTAGGAGTAGAGGTGCTTAGTTAAGAGTCCCTATGGAATTTAAGTGGGGTGAAAGCAGGAGCATTTCCATTTGGAGGATAGGTGAAGAAAAAGTTGAGTTCTGAAGGATTCAGTGTTGGGTATAGTACTAAGTGAAGTAGGCAGAGAGTTCCATTTTTTACCTAGTGAGAAGGAGAGTAAAAGCTGGCCAGCAGGTCATTTTGGTTTACTAATGGAGATTAGGTTTTGGTTTTCAGATCTCAGTGATCTGTTAGGGATGTATGGAGGAAGGATGTCCTTTAAGGCTGGGCATTTATTGGGGGAGAATATTAGTTTGTGAGCGGTGGTTAGTTGTAGATAGTCTAGGTGATTAGGGAGTTCTAGCCAGTTCAGAGAATGAAGGCTGTGGCAGTGGTGAGTTGATGTTTTGGATTTGGTGGCAAATTTAGAGATCTTATTATAGCAAGCTTCGAGCTTAGAGGTGTCGGTAGCAGACAAGTTGGTTAGGAGAGGGGCTCCATATAGAAAGGAAGGTAGGAGGAAGGATGTTGCCAGGGTATGCCTAGTAGAGTTTGAAAGGAAGTGGTTGTTCCTATATAGCATACCTAGCTTTTGGTGGGTTTTCTTAATGTTATGTTGTATGTGAAGATCAAATTTGAGGTGTTCGTCTATGGTGATGCCAAGGAGTTTTGCAGAGGGGACCACTTCAATGGCAGTGTTAGTTTGGCTAAGAACATTGAAAGTGTTTTTGTCCAGAGAGGAAACTTTGGAGGGGAGAAAAATTAGTATTTTGGATTTATTGGAGTTAAGAGAAAGGTGGTTTTGGTGCATCCAGTTCTCTGTGGTGGTAAAGGCTAATTGGGTTTTGGTCTGGAGTTCAGGAAGATTTGGGGCAGAGCAGACCAAGGTAGAGTCATCTGCGTATTGGATGACTGTGGTGTCAGGGATAAAGGTGTGAAGGTTGTTTATGAAGATGTTGAAAAACATGGGTCCAAGGATGGATCCCTGAGGAACGCCAGTAGATGTTGGCAAAAAGGATGAGAATGAGTTCTTCCAGTTGACTGCTTGAGATCTATCAGATAGGTAACTGGAGAACCAGGAAAGAGTGTTTGGGGAAAGTTTGAGATTAGCCAGATGATGAAGAAGGTCTGTGTGGGAGATGGTGTCAAAAGCTTTTGAAAGGTCTAGCAGTACTGTGGATACAATGAGTCCTGAGTCTCAGTAATGCAGTTATGGTACTGTGGTCGGGACGGAAGCCATGCTGGGTGGGTGTTAGGAGGTGATTTTGAATGAGATAGGGTAAGAATTGGTGGTGGACACATTTTTCTAGAATTTTAGATATTGGAGAGAGTAGGGCGATAGGGCGGAAGTTAGAAATAGAAGTGTTTTTGCCTCCTTTGTGAAGAGGTAGGATGTAGGCTGAACGCCAAAGTTTGGGTACGTATGACTCAATTAAGGATCTATTAATCAGAATACTAATTGGAAGGGTGATACCTTCAGCTGCATGTTTGAGGAAGGAAGGGGGAATGTTGTCAGGGGCATTAGAACCTGGCTTTAGCTTGAAGAGAAGCTTTTTTATAAAAGATGTGGATACCGGTTTGAGATGGAAATTGGGGGGATTATTGTTTGGGTTGTTGGGTGGAGAGGAAAGGGAGTTAGGTGGGTTGTTGTTAGGAAATGTTGTGGTAAGTTTGGCTATGGATTCAATGAAGAAGGTATTGAAGTGGGAGCTAAGTTCTTTGTCGGATAGATTAGGGTTGGAGCAGGGGTTGTTTTGAGATCCAGGATGAAGAAGGGTATTGACTGATTTCCAAAATTGTTTAGGGTTTTTATTGTTATTGGACTGAAGTTTAATATAGTCTTTTTTTTGTCCTTGATAATGAGTTTCTTTACTTGGTTGCGGAGTTGGGTGTATAGAAGTAAGGTAGAGGATAGTTTATTTTTCTGGTAGAGCTTCCAGGACTTATCTCTATGACGCATGATTTGTTTAGTTTCTTTGGTCAACCATGGTGCAGAGTTAGTTTTGATTCGCTTATTTCTTAGAGGGGCTAGGGAGTTGAGAGTATTTAGGAAGATGGAATTGAAATGTTCAACACCATTGTCAAGTGGGAGGATATTTAGAGGTTGCCAGTTGATTTGTTTGAAGATGTTAGAGAAAATTAAGGGGTTAAAGTTACTGAGGTTACGAGTTTGAATGTAGAGGTGTTGGTGTTGGGTGGAGCTGTTTGATCGATGGATGAAGGCAGGAGATGGTCACTGAAGGTGTCAGGGATAGTGCCACTGAGAGTGATTTTGTTTGGATGGAGACTAGAATCCAGTCTAAGATGGACCCTGGGGGTGGTTTTTAGGGCAGTAGTTGATGAGATTACTTGGGTGAAGTTTAGAAGGTTAATGGAAAGTGAGGGTGATGGTGAGTTGATTTTATTCCAGTCGATATTGACATCGCCTAGAATATATGTTTCATATTTTGAGTTGAGGACCAGTACAGGATATCTTCAAGGGTGGAGATATTGTTGCCTGGGGAGATATATAAGGATATGAAACAGATATTCTTGTGTTTATTTAATCGGAGAAGGCTAGCTGTGATTTCGGAGTTTGTGAAATTAGGGGTAGGAATTTGAAAGGGTATTAGAGAGAGATGATTAGAGTAAATTATGACAGAGCCACCACTTTTTTGTTTAAATGGTCACTTCTGAGGATGTGGTAACCAGGAGGTAATATTTCAGAGTCAGTGGTATGGGGTTTTAGCCAGGTTTCAGAGATGGCTAGGATGTCGGGTTTATTGTGATTAATCCAGGCTTGCAGATGGTGACATTTATTGTTAAGGCTCTGGGCATTGATAGTGAAGATTTTCAGAGTGTTAAGGGGGGGAGTGGGAGGGGGACAGGAAGGGTGGGGAGTATTATTTGTTGTAGGTGAGGAGGAGGATGGAGGGATGGAGTAGTTTGCACTGGGACAAGGGCCAGGGTTAGGATGAATGTCTCCAGATAAGGCTAGGACATTGCAGGTGATCAGTTTTGGACTGTAAGGTTTGTATAGTAGGTATTTGTTAGGGTTTAGCAGAGGTTTCAGAGAGAGAGTTTTAGTTGAGGTAGAGAATAGTTTGGGATGAAAAAGGTGTAACAGGTTAGGTGGAATAAGGGAGGAGCATATGGAGTGAAAGTGAGAGAGTTCGAGAGGTAGTAGTTGGGGGTTAGGGGTAGTTTGAGTAGGACATAGGAGAGGAGGAAATTTATGTTTAAATTTGTTCCAACTAAAACACCTGATATTGCCACAGTGATGGTTGATTTACAGTTGTACTTGAGAAAATTAAACTTGAATATAATGTTTTCAGACAAAACAGTCAAAGCTAAATCTAAAGAAGTCCCTTTACACCCGCTTGTCACCGCTTATGAAAAACTGGTTAAAGAAGATATATACAAGGTATGAGGAGAGAAAAAGAAAATATTTTCAAATTTAAACTATGAGGAAAGAAACCTTATAAAGACTTTGAGAGAAGACAAGGGAATACTATTATGACACCTGATAAAGGTGGAGGGATTATCTTGTACAATTCACAGGATTATACTAATGTAATGCAAGATATTTTGTTCAATGTGGATAATTATTCCTTATGTTCTAAAAATGAGAATCACATCTCATACCAAAGGTTAGATAGTTACCTGTATGAATATCTTATGGACCAGAGGATATCAAAAAATGACTATGATTTTCTTTTGAACAAGTATCCAAATATTCCGGTTCTTTTTGGAATACCAAAAATACATTAGAACCTGGAAAAACCACCCTTTAGGCAGTATACATTGATAAAAAATTAAAACATATTATCAAAACATTTCCACACTTATTAAAGGACTCATGGGATTTCCTTGGGCAAATAAAAAAAGAATTATGGTCTCCTGACTGTCTATTCTTAACTATAGATGTCCAGGATTTATTTTCATGTATTCCTAAACAAGAGGGGCTGTGTTTTTTTGAAGAGGTACTCCTTACTAGTTCGTCCTTCACTACTGATGAAATTTTACTAACGTGAACTCATGAATCTTATACTGGAGAATAATTACATCTACTTTGAGGGGAAATATTTTCAGCAATTAAAAGGAGTAGCTATGGAGGGAGCCTGTGCCCCCTTATATGAAAACTTGGTCTTACTGGGATGGGAAACTAAACATGTTTTTCAAAGTGATTTTTTCCTATCTAATATAACATTTTACGGTAGATTTTTGGACGATATCTTTATATTATGGAAAGGGGGAGCAGATAAAATACCTGTATTCATTCAGTAATTAAATGAAACTACTGATTTTTTGAAATTTACTTTCCAGTTTCATGAGCAAGAGATTAACTTTTTGGACACCAAGATAATTAAAGCTCAGGATAAATACATTTCCAGAATCTATCGTAAAAATACTTTTTGCAATAGCTATCTACACTTTAATAGTCATCACCCTACTTTCCAGAAAAAAAAGCATCATCAAAGGCCAGGCTATCAGAATAGCCAGGATGACATCATTGAGAAGAGATGTGGTTAGTGAGTTTGAATTCTTAAAAGATATGTTTTTGGAGAGGGGTTACCCCTGGCTGTTTTATAGACCTTATACTTTCCGATGTTTTGGACAAATGGGGTAATATATATAAGCCTTTAATAGGTGGAGGTAGTGACAATAATGACAAATTAGTTAAGGGTCCAGAAGTTAATAACCAAATTGATTTTCAGCAAGCTTGCGTGATACAGTACAGCCCATTGTATTCCCAGATTAAGGGAATTCTAATGAAGAACTGGAACATCTTTAAAACCAACAGTGAGGTATTTCGAATTTTGGGTGATAAACCTTTATTCTCTACAAAAGTAGGACCCAACTTAAAGTCTTTATTAGAGAGGGGCAGTACTTTAACAAGCATGCAAGCAAGACAGGGTGGAAGTAAACCCTGTGGTAGATGATCTTATTGTTCATACATCTTACAAGATAGTTCCATTACAATTGATAATCAGAACAAAAGTTATGTTTTTTTAAAAAGTGGCAACTGTTCATCTAGCAAATTGGTATATATAGCTAAATGTAACACCTGTCCCTCATTCTATGTAGGTAAGACGGAGAGGTTATTCAAGACCAGAATATACGAACATCTGTGCGATATTAAAAATAAAAGAGAGACTAATGCTTTACACAAACACAGTACTTTATGTACAAATTTCGTAGGGTTAAATTTGCCATTCTTGATTTTGTATTTGTTGAGGTGAGAGGTGGTGACTGGCAAAATGTATTACACAGGAAGGAACTTCTGTGGCAGTTAAGGTTGGCTGCAGATTTTCCACCAGGTTTAAATGAACATGTAACAATACTGCCTATTTTAAAAGAAAAGGCACATCAAGTCTAATGGCATCACACTCTAACATTTATTGAAAGCAAATCAGTTTGAAATCTATTTTATATGTATTATTTCAAGGAACATTTTTTACATAAGTATTTTTACAATATTTCTATTTGTAAAAGTATGTATATTTAAACAAGCTAGTTTTTAACTTTATGTACTCATTTTGAGGAATTTTATGGTTCATAGGCAACAGTTTTTTTGTTGATTATTAATTCTAATAATACATGTACATTTAAAAGTTTTTTGTCAGTAATGTGTTGCTGAACAACATTATTTTATTTTATTCTATTTTTTGGCTAACACTGTTTTAGTCTTTGGTACCTTGGCTGTTAAATATTTATGAGTTACAAATTTCCTTTGATAGCATTGGATAGATTTGAACCAACAGCTTAATGGTATTGTGTATTTAAACTTGTCTTTTTTTGAGTGTTCTTTGTTCTGAAGAAGTCATACTTATTGATGAAAGCGCTTAACAATATTTGATTAAATTTATACTGAGGACTCGCAACATTGGTGCTTCTTTTTGGTTATTTAGTTTTTGTCAAAGCACCATCTGCACCATTTTCCTGCACTTTATATACATCTTCAGGATTGCATGGACCGTGCTATCCCAAATAAAACCAAGACTTCTTCCACAAACAAGAAGAAACCAGTCTGATGGACCCTGGCCATAAGCAAACTATACAATAAAAGGAGGAGACTTGTACAGAAAAAGGCCAAATCTCAAGTAGAAAAATCATCCCTGATCAGCATTAGTAAGAAATTGAGGGCCCTCATCAAGTCAACTAAAGCCAATTTCGAAAAGAAGGTTGCCAAGGATGCCAAGGATAACTATAAGGCCTTCTATGGTTACGTCAAAAACCTAAATGGCAACGCTCAGGTCTGTTCTAAGCTAGTACAAAATGGAACAAAATACACTGACCCCACTGACATTGCCAACATCTTGGCTGATAGGTTCAGTGAAACCCCCCCCCCCCCATCACCTACAGGGCCTATTACTATTCTAGGGGATTGTGTAACTCCAATTATTACTGATATGCTGGCTAATAAGGCTCTAGCTAAAGCTAAAAACTCTGCCTCCATGGGACCAGATGGTGTCCCAGGCTGTGTCATACGCGAGCTCCAAAATGAATTAACCCCGCATCTGAATACCCTGTTCAGTCTCAGCCTCTCGACAGGATATGTGCCCATAGAATGGCACAGCAACGGTGGTTCCGCTGCACAAGGGTGGGCCCACAACCGACCCTGGGACCACCGACCAATAAGCCTGACCAGCCTGTTCTGTAAGACAATGGAGCGAATCATTATGGAACTCATAAATGGAGAGATTGGGAACCTCCAAACACTTGACCCCACACAGTTCAGCTTCGCCAAGGGCAGATCATGCCTCCTGAACCTGGTGGACTTCTTTGAGACAGTTACTCAGGCTATAGATAAGGGAAAGGAGGTACACATGGCTTACCTTGATCTTGCTAAAGCATTTGACACCATTCCCCATTCAGATACTATTGATAAACTCACCAACCTGGGCATAAACCCTTACGTCACAAGATGGATCACAAACTGGCTCTCAGACAGATCCCACAAAGTAAAAGTAGCGGGATCTATGTCCGAATCCAGACCAGTAATGAGTGGTGTGCCTCAGGGCTCTGTCTTGGAGCCCCTCCTGTTTGGCATATACTTCTCAGAAGTACAGGCAAGCACTGAAGGGCTGTGGCTGACCAAGTTTGCGGACAACTGCAAAAGTACAGTTGTGTACCTACCATAAATGTAGATGTTCGAGTGCATTCACTGTTGCAGTCATTATACTTGGGTTATCCTGCTGGCAGGCTACCCACAGTCGGCCTGAATTCCAAAGTCCTGGACTGGCGTTGGTTGCTGTCCCCTCTTCCCTGATGTCAGTGCGCCAGGGGTAAAAAAGATGCAGCCGACGCCATTTTCTTCAGTTTTTCTTGCCCCAGATGTCAGGTGCCCCCAAAAAGGTAGGCTAAAAATTCTGCTTCTAAAAAAGCATCCACTAACATAAACATTACCTTCATCTACAAGCAAATACACCACATAGGTTGTATAGAATAGAGAAGTGCAGAGAAGTCCCAGCAATGACAGGGGGATGGTGGGAGGGTAACCTGGACTGCAACAGTGAATACAGTCAAACATCTACATTTATGGTAGGTACACAACTGTACTATGTTCATCATGTTTCACTGTTGCAGTCATTACACTTGGGTTGAATCCCAAAGCTGAGGTTGGGTGGCTGGGCCTAAATAGAATTAGGAGTGGCTATGAGGCCCTGCAGAACTGCAGTGACAAAGCCTGCTCTGGATTTAGAGTAAAGAGGTAAGTGGTAGTGCTTTGTAAAAGTGTGCACTGAAGTCCAAGTTGCAGCCTCCAAAATATCCTTGGTTGGTACTCCTCTGAGGAAGGCTGCTGAAGTGGCTGCTGCTCTGGTTGAATGTGGCCTAATGCCCTTAGGCACTGACTTGCCATGTTGTGAATAGCAGAAATGAATGCAGTGGCCTATCCATTTTGAAATAGTCTGCTTTGAAATAGCCTTTCTTTATGATCCTGCAGCATATGCCACTAAAAGTTGCTCAGTCTTTCTGAAAGCTTTAGTTTTGTCCAAGTAGAAGCGTAGCTGTCTGTGTATGTCCAAAGAATGCAGAAGTCTCTCCCCTTTATTCTTTGGGTTCGGATAAAAGGTAGGCAAATGAATGTTTTGGTTAAGAGCCACACTGGACACTACACCTTAGGCATAAATGTTGGGTTTGTCCTTAGAGCAAGCTTGTTTAGCAGAGCAGAGAGGGCTCCATATAGAAAGGAAGGTAGGGAAGGATGCTGCCAGGGTATGCCTAGTAGAGTTTGAAAGGAAGTGGTTGTTCCTATATAGCATACCTAGCTTTTGGTGGGTTTTCTTTAATGTTATGTTGTATGTGAAGATCAAATTTGAGGTGTTCCTATGGTGATGCCAAGGAGTTTTGTAGAGGGACCACTTCAATGGCAGTGTTAGTTTGGCTGAGAACATTGAAAGTGTTTTTGTCCAGAGAGGAAACTTTGGAGGGGAGAAAATTAGTATTTTGGATTTATTGGAGTTAAGAGAAAGGTGGTTTTGGTGCATCCAGTTCTCTGTGGTGGTAAATGCTAATTGGGTTTTGGTCTGGAGTTCAGGAAGATTTGGGGCAGAGCAGACCAAGGTAGAGTCATCTGCGTATTGGATGACTGTGGTGTCAGGGATAAAGGTGTGAAGGTTGTTTATGAAGATGTTGAAAAACATGGGTCCAAGGATGGATCCCTGAGGAACGCCAGTAGATGTTGGCAAAAAGGATGAGAATGAGTTCTTCCAGTTGACTGCTTGAGATCTATCAGATAGGTAACTGGAGAACCAGGAAAGGGTGTTTGGGGAGAGTTTGAGATTAGCCAGATGATGAAGAAGGTGTGTGTGGGAGATGGTGTCAAAAGCTTTTGAAAGGTCTAGCAGTACTGTGGATACAATGAGTCCTGAGTCTCAGTAATGCAGTTATGGTACTGTGGTCGGGACGGAAGTCATGCTGGGTGGGTGTTAGGAGGTGATTTTGAATTAGATAGGGTAAGAATTGGTGGTGGACACATTTTTCTAGAATTTTAGATATTGGAGAGAGTAGGGCGATAGGGCGGAAGTTAGAATAGAAGTGTTTTGCCTCCTTTGTGAAGAGGTAGGATGTAGGCTGAACGCCAAAGTTTGGGTAATGTATGACTCAATTAAGGATCTATTAATCAGAATACTAATTGAAGGGTGATACCTTCAGCTGCATGTTTGAGGAAGGGGAATGTTGTCAGGGGCATTAGAACCTGGCTTTAGCTTGAAGAGAAGCTTTTATAAAAGATGTGGATACCGGTTTGAGATGGAAATTGGGGATTATTGTTTGGGTTGTTGGGTGGAGAGGAAAGGGAGTTAGGTGGGTTGTTGTTAGGAAATGTTGTGGTAAGTTTGGCTATGGATTCAATGAAGAAGGTATTGAAGTGGGAGCTAAGTTCTTTTGTCGGATAGATTAGGGTTGGGGCAGGGGTTGTTTTGAGATCCAGGATGAAGAAGGTATTGACTGATTTCCAAAATTGTTTAGGGTTTTATTGTTATTGGACTGAAGTTTAATATAGTCTTTTGTCCTTGATAATGAGTTTCTTTACTTGGTTGGAGTTGGGTGTATAAGTAAGGTAGAGGATAGTTTATTTTTCTGGTAGAGCTTCCAGGACTTATCTCTATGACATGATTTGTTTAGTTTCTTTGGTCAACCATGGTGCAGAGTTAGTTTTGATTCGCTTATTTCTTAGAGGGCTAGGAGTTGAGAGTATTTAGGAAGATGGAATTGAAATATTCAACAGCATTGTCAAGTGGGAGGATATTTAGAGGTTGCCAGTTGATTTGTTTGAAGATGTTAGAGAAAATGAAGGGGTTAAAGTTACTGAGGTTACGAAGTTTGAATGTAGAGGTGTTGGTGTTGGGTGGAGCTGTTTGATCGATGGATGAAGGCAGGAGATGGTCACTGAAGGTGTCAGGGATAGTGCCACTGAGAGTGATTTTGTTTGGATGGGGAGACTAGAATCCAGTCTAAGATGGACCCTGGGGTTTTTTTAGGCGGTAGTTGATGAGATTACTTGGGTGAAGTTTAGAAGGTTAATGGAAAGTGAGGGTGATGGTGAGTTGATTTTATTCCAGTCGATATTGACATAACCTAGAATATATGTTTCATATTTTATTTGAGTTGAGGACCAGTACAGGATATCTTCAAGGGTGGAGATATTGTTGCCTGGGGAGATATATAAGGATATGAAACAGATATTCTTGTGTTTATTTAATCGGAGAAGGCTAGCTGTGATTTCGGAGTTTGTGAAATTAGGGGTAGGAATTTGGAGGGGTATTAGAGAGAGAGATGATTAGAGTAAATTATGGCAGAGCCACCACCTTTTTTGTTTAAATGGTCACTTCTGAGGATGTGGTAACCAGGAGGTAATATTTCAGAATCAGTGGTATGGGGTTTTAGCCAGGTTTCAGAGATGGCTAGGATGTCGGGTTTATTGTGATTAATCCAGGCTTGCAGATGGTGACATTTATTGTTAAGGCTCTGGGCACTGATAGTGAAGATTTTCAGAGTGTTAAGGGGGGGAGTGGGAGGGGGACAGGAAGGGTGGGGAGTATTATTTGTTGTAGGTGAGGAGGAGGATGGAGGGATGGAGTAGTTTGCACTGGGACAAGGGCCAGGGTTAGGATGAATGTCTCCAGATAAGGCTAGGACATTGCAGGTGATCAGTTTTGGACTGTAAGGTTTGTATAGTAGGTATTTGTTAGGGTTTAGCAGAGGTTTCAGAGAGAGAGTTTTAGTTGAGGTAGAGAATAGTTTGGGATGAAAAAGGTGTAACAGGTTAGGTGGAATAAGGAGGAGCATATGGAGTGAAAGTGAGAGAGTTCGAGAGGTAGTAGTTGGGGGTTAGGGGTAGTTTGAGTAGGACATAGGAGAGGAGGAAATTTATGTTTAAATTTGCTCCAACTAAAACACCTGATATTGCCACAGTGATGGTTGATTTACAGTTGTACTTGAGAAAATTAAACTTGAATATAATGTTTTCAGACAAAACAGTCAAAGCTAAATCTAAAGAAGTCCCCCAAAAAAGCAGTGTTTTTAATCCTGCTTTACACCCGCTTGTCACCGCTTATGAAAAACTGGTTAAAAAAGATATATACAAGGTATGAGGAGAGAAAAAGAAAATATTTTCAAATTTAAACTATGAGGAAAGAAACCTTATAAAGACTTTGAGAGAAGACAAGGGAATACGTATTATGACACCTGATAAAGGTGGAGGGATTATCTTGTACAATTCACAGGATTATACTAATGTAATGCAAGATATTTTGTTCAATGTGGATAATTATTCCTTATGTTCTAAAAATGAGAATCATATCTCATACCAAAGGTTAGATAGTTACCTGTATGAATATCTTATGGACTAGAGGATATCAAAAAATGACTATGATTTTCTTTTGAACAAGTATCCAAATATTCCGGTTCTTTTTGGAATACCAAAAATACATTAGAACCTGGAAAAACCACCCTTTAGGCAGTATACATTGATAAAAAATTAAAACATATTATCGAAAAATTTCCACACTTATTAAAGGACTCATGGGATTTCCTTGGGCAAATAAAAAAAGAATTATGGTCTCCTGACTGTCTATTCTTAACTATAGATGTCCAGGATTTATTTTCATGTATTCCTAAACAAGAGGGGCTGTGGTTTTTTGAAGAGGTACTCCTTACTAGTTCGTCCTTCACTACTGATGAAATTTTACTAACGTGAACTCATGAATCTTATACTGGAGAATAATTACATCTACTTTGAGGGGAAATATTTTCAGCAATTAAAAGGAGTAGCTATGGAGGAGCCTGTGCCCCTTATATGAAAACTTGGTCTTACTGGGATGGGAAACTAAACATGTTTTTCAAAGTGATTTTTTCCTATCTAATATAACATTTTACGGTAGATTTTTGGACGATATCTTTATATTATGGAAAGGGGGAACAGATAAAGTACCTGTATTCATTCAGTAATTAAACGAAACTACTGATTTTTTGAAATTTACTTTCCAGTTTCATGAGCAAGAGATTAACTTTTTGGACACCAAGATAATTAAAGCTCAGGATAAATACATTTCCAGAATCTACCGTAAAAATACTTTTTGCAATAGCTATCTACACTTTAATAGTCATCACCCTACTTTCCAGAAAAAAAAGCATCATCAAAGGCCAGGCTATCAGAATAGCCAGGATGACATCATTGAGAAGAGATGTGGTTAGTGAGTTTGAATTCTTAAAAGATATGTTTTGGAGAGGGTTACCCTGGCTGTTTTATAGACCTTATACTTTCCGATGTTTTGGACAAATGGGGTAATATATATAAGCCTTTAATAGGTGGAGGTAGTGACAATAATGACAAATTAGTTAAGGGTCCAGAAGTTAATAACCAAATTGATTTTCAGCAAGCTTGCGTGATACAGTACAGCCCATTGTATTCCCAGATTAAGGGAATTCTAATGAAGAACTGGAACATCTTTAAAACCAACAGTGAGGTATTTCGAATTTTGGGTGATAAACCTTTATTCTCTACAAAAGTAGGACCCAACTTAAAGTCTTTATTAGAGAGGGGCAGTACTTTAACAAGCATGCAAGCAAGACAGGGTGGAAGTAAACCCTGTGGTAGATGTTCTTATTGTTCATACATCTTACAAGATAGTTCCATTACAATTGATAATCAGAACAAAAGTTATGTTTTTTTAAAAAGTGGCAACTGTTCATCTAGCAAATTGGTATATATAGCTAAATGTAACACCTGTCCCTCATTCTGTGTAGGTAAGACGGAGAGGTTATTCAAGACCAGAATATACGAACATCTGTACGATATTAAAAATAAAAAAGAGACTAATGCTTTACACACAGTACTTTATGTACAAATTTCGTAGGGTTAAATTTGCCATTCTTGATTTTGTATTTGTTGAGGTGAGAGGTGGTGACTGGCAAAATGTATTACACAGGAAGGAACTTCTGTGGCAGTTAAGGTTGGCTGCAGATTTTCCACCAGGTTTAAAAGAACATGTAACAATACTGCCTATTTTAAAAGAAAAGGCAGATCAAGTCTAATGGCATCACACTCTAACATTTATTGAAAGCAAATCAGTTTGAAATCTATTTTATATGTATTATTTCAAGGAACATTTTTTTACATAAGTATTTTTACAATATTTCTATTTGTAAAAGTATGTATATTTAAACAAGCTAGTTTTTAACTTTATGTACTCATTTTGAGGAATTTTATGGTTCATAGGCTACAGTTTTTTTGTTGATTATTAATTCTAATAATACATATACATTTAAAAGTTTTTTGTCAGTAATGTGTTGCTGAACAACATTATTTTATTTTATTCTATTTTTTGGCTAACACTGTTTTAGTCTTTGGTACCTTGGCTGTTAAATATTTATGAGTTACAAATTTCCTTTGATAGCATTGGATAGATTTGAACCAACAGCTTAATGGTATTGTGTATTTAAACTGGTCTTTTTTTGAGTATTCTTTGTTCTGAAGAAGTCATACTTATTGATGAAAGTGCTTAACAATATTTGATTAAATTTATACTGAGGACTCACAACATTGGTGCTTCTTTTTGGTTATTTAGTTTTTGTCAAAGCACCATCTGCACCATTTTCCTGCACTTTATATACATCTTCAGGATTGCAAGGACCATGCTATCCCAAATAAAACCAAGACTTCTTCCACAAACAAGAAGAAACCAGTCTGATGGACCCTGGCCATAAGCAAACTATACAATAAAAGGAGGAGACTTGTACAGAAAAAGGCCAAATCTCAAGTAGAAAAATCATCCCTGATCAGCATTAGTAAGAAATTGAGGGCCCTCATCAAGTCAACTAAAGCCAATTTCGAAAAGAAGGTTGCCAAGGATGCCAAGGATAACTATAAGGCCTTCTATGGTTACGTCAAAAACCTAAATGGCAACGCTCAGGTCTGTTCTAAGCTAGTACAAAATGGAACAAAATACACTGACCCCACCGACATTGCCAACATCTTGGCTGATCGGTTCAGTGAAAATCCCCCCCCCCCCATCACCTACAGGGCCTATTACTATTCTAGGGGATTGTGTAACTCCAATTATTACTGATATGCTGGCTAATAAGGCTCTAGCTAAAGCTAAAAACTCTGCCTCCATGGGACCAGATGGTGTCCCAGGCTGTGTCATACGCGAGCTCCAAAATGAATTAACCCCGCATCTGAATACCCTGTTCAGTCTCAGCCTCTCGACAGGATATGTGCCCATAGAATGGCGCACAGCAACGGTGGTTCCGCTGCACAAGGGTGGGCCCACAACCGACCCTGGGGACTACCGACCAATAAGCCTGACCAGCCTGATCTGTAAGGCAATGGAGCGAATCATTATGGAACTCATAAATGGAGAGATTGGGAACCTCCAAACACTTGACCCCACACAGTTCAGCTTCGCCAAGGGCAGATCATGCCTCCTGAACCTGGTGGACTTCTTTGAGACAGTTACTCAGGCTATAGATAAGGGAAAGGAGGTACACATGGCTTACCTTGATCTTGCTAAAGCATTTGACACCATTCCCCATTCAGATACTATTGATAAACTCATCAACCTGGGCATAAACCCTTACGTCACAAGATGGATCACAAACTGGCTCTCAGACAGATCCCACAAAGTAAAAGTAGCGGGATCTATGTCCGAATCCAGACCAGTAATGAGTGGTGTGCCTCAGGGCTCTGTCCTGGGGCCCCTCCTGTTTGGCATATACTTCTCAGAAGTACAGGCAAGCACTGAAGGGCTGTGGCTGACCAAGTTTGCGGACGACTGCAAAAGTACAGTTGTGTACCTACCATAAATGTAGATGTTCGAGTGCATTCACTGTTGCAGTCATTATACTTGGGTTATCCTGCTGGCAGGCTACCCACAGTCGGCCTGAATTCCAAAGTCCTGGTCCGGCGTCGGTTGCTGTCCCCTCTTCCCTGATGTCAGTGCGCCAGGGGTATAAAAGATGCAGCCGACGCCATTTTCTTCAGTTTTTCTTGCCCCAGATGTCAGGTGCCCCCAAAAAGGTAGGCTAAAAATTCTGCTTCTAAAAAAGCATGCGCTAACATAAACATTACCTTCATCTACAAGCAAATACACCACATAGGTTGTATAGAATAGAGAAGTGCAGAGAAGTCCCAGCAATGACAGGGGGATGGTGGGAGGGTAACCTGGACTGCAACAGTGAATACAGTCAAACATCTACATTTATGGTAGGTACACAACTGTACTATGTTCATCATGTTTCACTGTTGCAGTCATTACACTTGGGTTGAATCCCAAAGCTGAGGTTGGGTGGCTGGGCCTAAATAGAATTAGGAGTGGCTATGAGGCCCTGCAGAACTGCAGTGACAAAGCCTGCTCTGGATTTAGAGTAAAGAGGTAAGTGGTAGTGCTTTGTAAAAGTGTGCACTGAAGTCCAAGTTGCAGCCTCCAAAATATCCTTGGTTGGTACTCCTCTGAGGAAGGCTGCTGAAGTGGCTGCTGCTCTGGTTGAATGTGGCCTAATGCCCTTAGGCACTGACTTGCCATGTTGTGAATAGCAGAAATGAATGCAGTGGCCTATCCATTTTGAAATAGTCTGCTTTGAAATAGCCTTTCTTTGCGATCCTGCAGCATATGCCACTAAAAGTTGCTCAGTCTTTCTGAAAGCTTTAGTTTTGTCCAAGTAGAAGCGTAGCTGTCTGTGTATGTCCAAAGAATGCAGAAGTCTCTCCCCTTTATTCTTTGGGTTCGGATAAAAGGTAGGCAAATGAATGTTTTGGTTAAGAGCCACACTGGACACTACACCTTAGGCATAAATGTTGGGTTTGTCCTTAGAGAAACCCTGTCCGGATGGAAAATAATAAAAGGTTCCACAGCCATTAATGCCTGTAACTCTGAGACTCTTCTTGCTGAAGTTAATGCTAGGAGCAGAGCTGTTTTCCATGATAAGAATTTTATCTCAGCTGTATTGGCTGACTCAAAAGGAGGAAGTGTGAGCTTTTCCAAGACAAAACTGAGGTCCCATGCAGGTATTGGTGCTCTCCTTGGAGGTCTTATGTTTTTGGCCCCTCTGAGGTACTGCCTTAGCAGTGGATGTGAAAAAATAGGTGGGTACGTATTGTAATGAGCTGAAATGGCAGAGGCATGGATCTTAATTGATGAGAAGGATAGGCCTTTGTCCAGCATCTCAGTTAGGTATTGTAAAATCAGAGGAATATTTGGTACAAGCGTGTCAATTCCTTGTGCCTGGTTCCAAGCACAGAATCTCTTCCATTTTTCTGCATAAGATTTTCTGGTGCTGGGCCTCCTGGTCTCCAAAATAACATCCATAACTGCTTTAGAGAGATGTGTTCTGAGTGGTTGTATTATCCGCCAAGTAGCCAGATTTAGTGTTCTGAGTTGGCTGTGCAGGATCTGATTGTTTTGTTGGGTCAGCAGATGAGGAATTTGAGGTAAAGTCCAGGCGTGGCCAATCTGGGGCAATCAGTATTATTTTTGGGTTCTCTTGTCTGACCTTTAGGAGTACCTTGGGGAGGAGAGGTAGAGGATTAAAGGCATATACTGTAAGGGTCTTCCAGCTGAAAAATAGAGCATACGCTTTTCATGCTTGTTTGTGATAAGTCCTTGTGCAGAATCTCTGTAGTTGGCAGCTGTGAGGGGAGGCAAATAGATGTCTGGGCATCCCCATTTCCTTGTTATCATGCTGAAGACTTGTGGATCTAGTTTCCACTCGTGAGGGTCCATGAGGTTTCTGCTTAGTTCATCTGCCAGAGTATCTGTCTTTCCTGGCAGGAATTGTGCTTGCAGGTGCACTTGATAAGTCAATGCTGTGTTCCACAAAGTTATGGCTTGTCTGCAGTGGGGGTAGGAATGTGTGCCTCCTTGCTTGTTTATGTACCACATGACTATAGTATTGTCCGTCTTTATCAGCAGTTGTCCTGGATGGAGTAGATCCTTGAAGGCTGTCAGGGCATTCTGTACAGCTAGCATCTCTTTTTGATTGATATGAAGATGCATTTGGCTTACGGGCCATGTGCCCTGAATACATTTTTCTGTCATGTGGACCCCCCAGGCATAACCTGATGCATCTGTTGTTAGTGTCTGCCTGGCTGTGGGTACAGTGAATGGTTGTCCCTTGTTGTGGTGACATGCCTGTGCTCACCATCGAAACTCCTGTTGTAGGCAGGGAATGAATGTAACTAATGTTTCCAGGCTGTGGCAATGTTGAGTCACTTTTTAGTTACCATTGTAGCTTCCTCATATGCAGTCTTGCATATGGAATTAGCAAAATGCAGGATGCCATGAAGCCCAAAGCCTGCAGAATTTTTCTTGCAGACAACTGGGTCTTTGTTGCCATCTTTTCGAAGTAAGAAGTCAGTTGCCTTTGTTTGTCTGGCGTGAGATAAGCCATCTGGGCAGTTGTATTTAAGCTTGCACCCAGGAATATTATCTCTTGAGAGGGTACTAGTTTTGATTTATTTTTGTTTACTGTGTACCCTAGGCAAATTAGTAATCTTTTTACAAACACCAGATGCTTCAGTAGAATGTCTTTGTTCTCTGCTTGAATAAGGCAGTCGTCCAAGTAGGGATATATTTGAATTCCTCTTTGTCTGCAAAATGCAATTACTGGTGCCAGGCATTTTGTGAAGACCCTGGGCGCAGTAGATAAGCCAAAGGGCAGTGCAGAGAATTGGTAGTGCATTGAGCCAGCTATGAATCCGAGGTATCTTATTTATTATTTTTATTTTATTTTACATTTGTTGACCGGGCTAGTCTAACTGGATATATGTCCATTTTCAGTAGAGGCCCGGGGAGAAAAGCTCCAAGCATGAATAGTGAGAAAGTTTACAATATATAAAAAGACAAGTAAAATCACAGTACATAGGCAAAATTGGTCAAAAAAATTATAATAATAATTATATATAAATGTAACAAAGGATTAGGGCGAAACACAGCTCTAAAAGGTAATAAGATAAAATATCACTTATAAATCTCATCAACCTCCAGTCAGCACAGCTAGTCCAAAAAAGAGATATACGCCCGTTAGTTAAATTCCGCTTTTATTACAGCAGGTACCAGAGTTAGCGCTTTCACCTTGCGGTTTCATCAGACTCACCAGATATCACCACCTCTACTAGTAACAATTTTTGTGAGTTTATTTGTGAGGATCCAGTGTTCATACATCCAAGCACGCATATCCCATATACTTTTAAGGTTAGAGGTGATTGCATGTCCAGAGACCTTGTCTATTTAGCTGTTTGCCTTGTTTCCTCGTCGTTTTACATTGGTAAGACGAATAGATGTTTGAGAGATCGTGTACGGGAACATCAGTACAATATTAGGATTAAGAATTGCACCAATGCATTAGCCAAGCATGTTATGGACACCGATTGCACACATACATTTAGTTTTAGGATTGTAGAGAAGATAAATGTTACTAGTAGAGGTGGTGATATCTGGGCCATTACTGAGAGTAGAGAGAATGCTTGGATTTGAAGCTGAGGTCAGACACGGTCCCTGGTTAAATGCGAAGGTCTCTCTCAGACCTTTTAAGGATGAGGAGATTGAAAGCTAAATAAAGTTTATACTTAATGTTATGATATTAGTTAGAATTATATAAATATGTAGCTTGATTTTAGTATGTTTTTAACTTATTGTGCTATGCAAATATTTATGCAAATATGTATGTAGTAGATTTTATTGATTGAGTTGGTTGCTAAGGAATGAACTTGCTGTTCAACAAGCTTAATTGATTGTTTTTCCGCCTTTTTAGTATTTAAGACTCATTGATTTTGTACTTTGTAGTGAGTCTGATGAAACCAAGGTGAAAGCTAACTCTGGTACCTGCTGTAATAAAAGAAACGAATTTTAACTTGACGATATCTCTTTTTGGACTAGCTGTGCTGACTGGAGGTTGATGAGATTTATAAGTGATATTTTATCTTATTACCTTTTAGAGCTGTGTTTCGCCCTAATCCTTTGTTACATTTTTATCATATTTATTGCTGCTTGGACTGGGCGTTTACCCTGTTCCATATCATCTTCTATTATTATAATAATTATATATATATTAATTATAATTAATAATTATAATCTTCTGCAAGATTGTCTGATTGTCTCGTTATAATCTTCTGCAAGATTGTCTGACTGGGACATGCAGGTATGCCTCTGTGAGGTCCAAAGTTACAAGCCAAGCCTTCTTGCCCAGCATGGACAGAAGCTGCTGCAGAGTCAACATTTTGGAACGCCCAGAAAAGTGTTTTGAATAGACAGGTCCAGTACTGGTCTCCAGGCGTTGTCCTTTCTGGGTACCAAGAAAAGTCTTGAGTAAAATCCTTGTCCCTTCTCTTGCTGTGGTACTCGCTGAATAGCCCTCATGTCCATGAGAGATGAAACTTGCTTTTGAGCCTGTGCCCACTGATTGTGTGGCAGGTCTGGCATACCTTTTGTCTTTGGAAGGGTATGAAAGTGGAACCTGTAGTCCTGAGAGACTATATTCAAGACCCATTTGTCCTGGGTGATCATGTGCCAGTTTTGTGAAAAAAGTGCTAGCTTCCTCCTAAGGGTGCTGCCAAAAGATAAGTGCTTGGCATTGGCAGAGGAAAGTCATTGGGACTGTTTCCTATATGGCTGTGATTTGTCTTCTCCGCTTCTGGAGGTAGAAGCACCCCATTGTTTAGGCCTGTATGACCCTTGGGGCTGGGATCTGCCTCTAGACGTCTGTATCTGCCTCTTTGTGGCCTGTCTGACACTGGAAAGGACCAATTTTTAGAAGGCCAGTTCCTGCTAAATCTGGGTGGCTGTACCTGTAAGAAATCCTTTACCGTCTGCATAGATTTCGCTTTATCCTCCATTTTCTTCAACACCTCTTCTGCCTTAACACCAAACAAAGTATCATGCTGTAATGGAGCATCTAATAATTTTGCTTTAACATGATCAGGCAGATTCTGTTCCTTTAACCAAGCATGCCTTCTAATGACAGAACCTGTAACAATGGCCCTGCATGAGGCCTCCAGTGAATCAAAACCACATTGCAAAGTATGCTTTCCCACTTGTTCAGCTGCATGCAATAAATCCTGCATTTCCTTGTTTTCAGAACATTCAGAATTTGTCAACATTTTCTGTTTGAGCAGTGACATTAAGTATTGTTGATATTTAAGCATATGAAACTGACAATTTAAAGCCCCTACAGCCAAGGTAGCAGAAGTGTAAACTTTTCTCCTTCATCTGTCCAGTGCCCTAGAATCCCTATCAGAGGGGACAAGGTTTTTTGCAGTGGAAGCCTTGACCCCTTTGGGACTCTGAGATAAGTTTCTGGGTCAGCAGCAGGGTTTTTATATAGAAATCTATGAGAATCTGGAACCCTGTAGTATCTGTCTGGCAGGGAGTAAAGAGTCAGGAGACAGGCCAGACTCTGAAAATACATCATCTACAATGTCTAGAACAGGTGAAATAGCAAGAGGTCTGTGCTGAGGCAGTAAAAGAAAGTATCTGAGCCTTTTCTTAGATTCTGAGTAATCTTGGCTTTCCCAGTGAAAATGCTCCCTCATGGTATGCAGGGTTACCCCAAAAGAATAATCCTCAGGAGGAGAGGCTGAAGGGATAGATTCTTCAGCATCAGAATCCTCACAGGGAGGAAGATAGTATCCCTGTTCTGAAGAGGAGTCAGAGGAAATGGAAACCTGATCAGAAGAATCATATTCTGTATCTTGCCTAGGCCTCTTATCAGGAGGGGGATGGGAACCCCTGATCAAAGTAATTAGGTCTTCGGCCATTTTAAGCATCTGTTTCTTAAGCATGGAAGTATGTCCAGGAGAATGCTGTACTTGTTTCTTTGTCTTTAAAGCTGTTTTAGTCTTTGCCTTGGAAGCTAAGGTTGGCTTGACATATAACTGTGTAGATCTGAAAACACCCTCAGAAGCCGATGCCTGCTCAGCGGCTCCGGACCCATCTCAGGAAATAGTTTCTGAGTGTCCAATACCTTGAGTATCCAGAGACCTACTTGTCTCCACGTGGGAGTCAGAAGCGGCCTGTGGCTCTGAGGTAGCGGGCGTCAGGGGCTGCGAAAGCGCCTCACTGAGAACCGGCGAACCGGTGACTGGCCTAGCAGAGGCCTCATCGGTTTTGGACCTCAGATGCCTGTCCTTTTCCTTGCGCTTTTTATAAACTCCGGTCGTCGGCTATTCCGATGGCATTATATAATTAAACCTTCGGCCAAAGTAATGAAAGGCAAAATCGTACCGACGCTTAATAGTGCATTGGTTAAATCTAGCACAAAACCGACAGCTAGCAACGTCGTGCTCAGGGCCTAGGCAAGGAATACAGTAAGAATGAAAATCCTTATGAGGTATTTGCTTCCCAGAAGAAATACAATTGTTAACTTTTTCTGACATCAGTCTGGAGCAAATAAAAGTTTCCCCAACGGGGTACTTAGCTTTATTGAAGACTTCGGATCTGAAATTCGATTTTGAAAATCTCAGGAGTCGGCCAACAGGCACTTGCGAACTGCTTTTGCTTTGGGCACCGCGTGGCAAGAGAGACTGGAGAAAATGGCGTTGGCTGCATCTTTTATACCTCTGGCACACTGACGTCAGGGAAGAGGTGGCAGCAACCGACGCCGGACCAGGACTTTGGAATTCAGACCGACTGCGGGTAGCCTGCCAGCAGGATAACCCAACTGTAATGACTGCAACAGTGAAACATGATGAACATCTGGGTGCTATAATACAGTCTCCGGCCGACATGGATATCTTCCAGAAGGGCCTTAATGAGACTGATGCATGGTGTCAAAGCAATGGTCTCAAGCTAAATGCTAAAAACTGTGTAGTAATCCCCATTGGAAAAAACAGAGTACCCGCAAACTACCACATAGGAGGTAACTCCCTGAAATCTGAAGAAGTAATGAGGGATCTAGGGACCCAAGTAGACAGTCTGCTTTCCTTTGATAACCATGTTGCCAAGGTGGTTAGAAAATCCTTCTATGTGACCCATCTGATCACGAAAGGGTTCGTATCAAGATCTAAGGATGTAGTGGTGCCCCTCTACTCTTCCCTCATCAGACCCATTATTGAGTACAATGAACCAATTGGAATGTACCTGGCTAGGCATCTCCAGCAGCTGGAGAGACCACAGAGGTACCTAACTAAGAGGATTACTGGCCTCAAACAGTTGCCTTATGCAGCACGATTGAAAAAACTAAGGCTTTTATCTGTTGCATACCGCCTTCTCACAGGCGATCTCTAACATACAGAGCCATGTCCAACCCAAAACTGTTGAACATGCTCCATCTTAGCAAAACAAAATCTACTCAAGCTACACGCTCTAGGGAAATAAACCTCAGCACAACAATGAATAGAACAAGCTGGAGGGATACATTCCCTTCGCAAAGACTTCCCTTGCTATGGAACAAGGTCCCGATCTACATAAGACAGAGCCCCTCACTATCACTCTTCAAGAGGAACCTTGACGAGTAGATGGGTAACAGAAAGTTCACACTAGTGATCATACCAACAGCTCTACTAGATAGGGGCCAAGGGTATTAGCTGCTAGATCTAGGGCCTAAGGAACTAACCAAAGGGGCGGTGAATACCGCACAACGTGGCTGGGCTAATATAAGCCTTCAGGCAGATAGCCCAGTACCTATCTATGAACCTATATATATATATATATATATATATATATACATATATATATATATACATATATGGGTCTAGGACTATTCACTGAAAGTCAAATGACTGTGCACAAATCACTTAAAGCACAATTCACTGAAAACTCAATTCAATGAAACACATTTAACTGAAAGTTATATATGGCCTTTTCCCCACTGTACTGCGACGCTGGAGTTACAATATATAGTAAGGGGGGTGTGGGGCACCACCCCCCACATAGTTTAGATATATATTAAGTTTAGAAAAGAGTAATTTACTGAAATTGCAAGTATCCATGAGTATAGTTCAAAATATTTAAAATAGGTAGTGGGCTATGCCCAGCACATCCCCCACACCCCCCCTTACTATATATTCTAACTCCAGGGATGCACTACAATGGGGAAAAGGCCATATATAACTTTCAGTGATATGTGTTTCAGTGAACTGTGTTTTCAGTGAATTGTGTTTCAGTGAAATGTGCTTTCAGTGAATAGTCCTAGACCCATATATATGTATATATATATATATATATATCCACACCGTACTTCTTCGTAAGGCCTAGCATGGTTTTCCAGGGTGGTCATGATATAAGCCCTACCCCAAAAAGAAGCCCCAGTTAAGATTGTCAACAACACATGACAGACATGTTGAATTATAAAATAATATTACTGACACCAGATGGCTAAGGTTATCGTACTCTGTTCGACATTTTTGGACCCTTCGGACACCCAACTTCTTCCCTTTGCAGAAAGTCTTAAAGATTCTCCTCCACGATTCTTACTGTAACCCTAATCATCACTCACACTTAACGGTTGAGATCCTTGGCCCATAATCACTGGCAGGTGTACTTTGATTGGTCAAAGTAAAGACAACACGCGTAAAGCGCACGGATTTGATAAGGAACAGCTGTGGTTGTGTCTTCTTAACCGTCGCCATTTTGTGTTGCCACTCCGGTCTCGTAAATCTTCAATTAACCCCCCCCAGACAAGATGAGTGCAAAAAGAAAGAGCTATTCCATCAAGTTCAAGAAAGGAATAGTGGAGGACTCCTGGGGAAAGAATCTGACGGCTTTCTGCAAAGAGGAGAAGTTAAATCTCCGAATGGTCCGAAGAGGGAAATGCTAAGAAAGTGCAAATTTGGATCAGGTCGGCAACCATTATTTCCTGAGCTGGAAGACATCATCTGTGAATGGACTGCTAACAGGAGAGCAAAGACTTTGGTTGTGCACAGGGCTGATATTAAAGCATTTGCCCTTGCAATGGCACCACAGTTAGAAATATCCCCAGAAAAATTCAAAGCTTCACAACAGTGGCTGGATGGCTTCCTTCAGAGATATGAACCATCTCTAAGATCATCAACAACACTGTTCAAAGCTGGAAGATACTGAAGTTATTAAACGTGCACTTGCATTCAAGTCCTTTGTTGATGGCATCAACTTTTCTAAATACCAACTCTCCAACATGATTCCTATGGATGAAACTGCAGTGTTTATGGGCCAAAGATATCAAACAACAATTGATCAGAGGGGTGCCTCATCAATTTACATTCCACTCCACTGGTTACGAGAGTGCACATATTACCTGTATTTTGGAAATTTGTCTAGATGGAAAGAAAACCCCACCTCTAATCATTTGTAAGGGCAAGAAAGATAAGGCATTTACATTCTTGAAACCGAAAAAGCCTGGTGCACGCAAGCAGTTATAAGGAAGTGGGTCAATGTAATGCTGCCACTTGTTTTGCGAGGTGACAAACGAGGTCTGCTAGTCTAATATTCAGCCAGTACTCACCGCCCTAAAGACATGAAGAAATTCCTTGCACGGAGAAGAATAGATCAAATAATGATTCCCACAGGAATGACTGCCTATCTCCAGACTCTTGATATTGCAATAAACAAGCCATTCAAGGACCATTTGCGCATGGAACTCAATGACTACACTGAAAATAGAATGGAGAGAAATCAGCACGGAAACTTTGTGAAGCCTAGCCTGCAAGAGGTCGTGACTTGGGTGAAAAATTCATGGGATAAAATCACTGACAGCTGTGTTGGTAATGCACTACGAGCAGGCTACTTGGACAAGTAATGCTCATTTCAGGAGAGCTCTATTGCTAGGCATGACAGATTGGGGTCAATGGTTCTAGAGGAAATGGAGTCGCAAGAAATTCAGGCCAGAATTCGGGGGTTGGAGACTTATGACAATGTTCCAGAAGAAGATGACATGACTGTATTTGAACAACGTTTCCATTAATGGGACAACAGAATGGATTGCTTCTGCTTTCAGTTTTATTCCCCTCCTCCAATACACATGCATTAAGATTTTTCTGCACTTTCTGTTAAGCATATATTGCACTGTGAAAGCCAAGGTGTAGATATTCTGAAGTTGAAATGTTTGTTGCACTGTTTATGTAGAATTCTCACACAACTGTTAACACGTTACTTAGAACTGTTGCCCAGTAATAGAAAAGTACCAAATAAATGTCAATTTGTGTACATGAATAAATGTTGATTTGTGTACATGAATACATGTCGATTTTTGTACATGAATAAATGTAGATTGTTGTATGGGGGAGGGTAAATAAAGCATCCCCTGATAATAAGCCCCAATCTGTACTTTGGCGAGGGAAAGAGTATAAGACCTGGTCTTATTTTCGGGGAAATACGGTGTGTGTGTGTGTGTGTGTGTGTGTGTGTGTGTGTGTGTGTGTGTGTATATATATATATATATATATATATATATATATATATATATATATATATATATACATACACACACACATATACAGGTTCCCTATTATATGATCGAAGACGCATTCTTTCGAATGCGTCTTGATCGAACTTGAAAGCACGAAACGGCAAAATACTGAAATGGCATATAAGCGAATTCTTTCCCTGGGAAAGAAATCGCTTGGCCGCCTTTGTTATTTTGCCGTTTTCATCACTGCAGTGCGATCTCGGAGTTGGTATATTTAAGTAGGGGGGTGGGAGAGCACAGTCCCCCATGTCGAGGGGGTGTGGGGGGTGAAGCCCCCCACTTTATGTAAAGTTTTAAAGTTGTTTTTCTTTTCCTTTTTGGAACAGCGACTTTTTTCCCTGGGGAAAAAAAATCGCTGTTCTAAGTGTTCGGGATTGTAAGCTTTCGCTTACATCTGGTCGATAAATCAGCATTAGTTTTTTTTAAACATTCGCTGATTTAATATAGAACCTATACACACACACACACACACACACACATATATATATATATATATATATATATATATATATATATATATATATATATATATATATATATATATATATATGGGTCTACTTTATTTCAATGAATCTCATTTTACTGAATTTCATTTCACCCTGACTACTTCGCTGAAAACTCAAATTACTGAAAACTCATTCCACTGAACTGCAGTTAGTCTATATGGCACTGTGTAGAGTACTGTAAGGCAAGTAAAAGGTATATGCCCTTTTCCCCACTGTATTGCGATCCTGGAATTAGTATATATAGTTTGGGGGCACAGCCCCCCACTTACTTTAAGTACATATTGTCTTCTGGAGAGAGTTAATCACTGGTGCTGCAACTATGCATGTTTATTGTTTAAAATGTATTGTTTTGAAGTTTTTGGTAAAATACAATATAAAACAAAAGGTGAGGGGCTGTGCCCCCCACACCCTCCCTAACTATATATACCTAGGATCACACTACAGTGGGGAAAAGGGCATATACCTTTTACTTCCCTTACAGTACTCTACACAGTGCATTATATACTAACTGCAGTTCAGTGAAATGAGTTTTCAGTAATTTGTGTTTTCAGTGAAGTGGTCGGGGTGAAATGAAATTCAGTGAAAGGAGATTCAACTAAACAAAGTAGACCCATATATCTACACACATACACACACACACACACATATATATATATATATATATTAACTTGAGACACTGACCGAATAAGATCCTATTAATTAATATACATTATCTGAAGTAAAAGAAGTGTACTAATTTTTGTCATTACACATTGTGTGATTCACTATATTTTTTCCAAACATCAGCAGTTTTAGGGGGGAACTGGGATTAAGAAGAGAGACCCAGACAGAGTTAAAATATTAGTCAAATTCAGGGGCAGATAGAGGTACAAGTCAGTGCCCAGTATCAGCAGCTATCAAATTTGTTTACAAAACCTACTAATGCACACTGGTATGTATGCAACTACAAGAGCAGAAGGTTTCAGAATCAGATTTATTTCATCCATTGATCAGAATGACATATGATGTCCAACATACTGACAACAACAGCAGCAGCTTGTTGTACAACTGATTAGTATAACAAATTTTGGTTTCCTATAAAAATTAATATAGTGCATGTTTCCTTTATACATGATGTAACAGTTACGGATGTATGTTATTTTAATGAATATATGTAAAGGTGCAGCTAACAGGACGTCAGTGTGTACATGCTAGAAGTGTGGTAGGGCAGAAAGTTGAATATAAAGCGTTTTACATGCCTATTGTCTACTACTTCCATTAAAATTTTTTGTTAATGGTTGTAAAGGGACTTTAACTGGTGTTTCTGTGTGGATATGTGCATTTTCAGAGTTAATAGTAAATTGGGGGAACATTTTCACAATTATCATTTAAATGTGGTATCCCACAATTCCACACGACTGGGCAGGGTTACATTATTATGCATGCAACGTTTATGTTAATTAGTGTCCAGATTTCTGGTCAGTTGTAACTACTTTTCATGTACTTTTGTCCACACTTTTGAAGTCTCCAGGTTGAGAGGTATGCTGCCACTACATGGAAAATCCTCTGTCCTCTTGATGTACAAATGCAGAAAATAGCTTGCTAGGGTGTAAAAATGCATTACTTTATCTAACAGCTAGATAAATAATGAATTCAGAGCAAGTAAATCAGTAGAATAGACAACGAGAGGCAAAATGCACTATTTTTCAAAATAAACACAAGGAAAGGCAAATATTTCAAGATATCAACAGCAGTGTAGAAAGGGAGGAGGTTATAAAGCTTAATTTACAGTAAGGGTGGGCAGCTTAAAAAATCATCAGGTTTTAAAAAAGTAGATCAAGGAATGGAAGCATAAATGGGAAAATAACCAGCAAGGAGTCACACTGCTTGTAGTTTTTGCAGGGCCTGAGTCTTAGAAAAGAAAAGAACACAGGTATAATCTGTGTATTTAAGTATCACTCAAGAAACAAATTAACCAATGGAAAAAAAAGTATGTGAAATGTGCAGTCTGGTTAATTTACGTGTCTATCTGCCACATAGAACAAAAACATAAGGCCAAACAGATTTCTCAAAACAGAAAACAAATGAACAGGTAAAACAGAAAACAGCTCTATCAGTTTAAATAACTCACATACAAAAAAACATTACTTTCCTCACCAACAGGGAGTCAGCAACACTGCTTGTATTTTTGTAAACCTTGAGCCACATCAGGAAAGACTGTCAGTGGAAAGGATGGAAAAGCATATAGGAACATTCCTGTTTAAGGGAAGGAAAAGGCTTATGTCTTCCAGGCTTTCTTGCAAGGAGTCCTGGAGCAGACCCTTACCAGCTGTTGTTCAGAGAGGAGACAAACAGGTCTACTTGAGTAACTCCCCACAGATGGATCAAATCTTGGAAGACCCCTTGATCTATTTTCCATTTGTGAGGGTCTATACTTGTCCTGCTCAGCTTGTCTACTTACACAGTATTGCTCTGATGAAATGCAGGGTGCCTGTACAATGAGATTGTGCTGTGAAGCTATATCCCAAGCTAACATGGCTAGTCTGCAATAGAGAAGGACTTTGTTTTCCCTTGCTTGTGTATGTACCACAATTTTGGTGTTGTCTGTAACAATCGGAAGAAGTCCCAGTGACCAAAGATGATTCAGAGAGTTGAATGTCTTGATTAAGGCAGGCATCTCATTTATATTTATGTCCTTGCATATCTCCTTGGTGTCCCACACACCTTGCACTTTTATCCCTTCTTTAACTGCCACCTAAACAAAGTACAAGATGTCTGTGGTGACTTACTGCTTTGGGACAGGGAGGGAGAAAGGAAGAGGATTTAAGGATATTTGTTGTTTCAACCAAGTGATTTCCTTCTGACAAACCCCAGCACAGGGATTTAAAAGGACAAAAGGATGTTGGTGCTGCAACCAAAGAGACTTAAGATACCACTGTATCCTTCTCATGTGGAGTCTTTAAAGGGGTACATCAAGAATCACAGATGCCATCAGCCTCAAAATTCTGAGGTATTCCCTCGCAGCTGAACGAAGTCTGATTGAAAAACCTTAGAAATAGATCTATTTTTCCTGTGGAAGAAAAGCTCTTTGAACTGAGGTATTTAGCTGACACCCTGTGTGGAGGAGTCAAAAAAGACTTTTGAATGTTTTCTTGAAATCCCAGCTACTGTAAAAGATCCCTCATCCAAGTGACATATTCCTGGCACTTTGAAAAAGACTCTGCAAATGTAAAGATGTGAAACCCTGTAGCCTGCAATGAGCTACAGCTGGAGGAGATGCTTTGTGAAAACTCTTGGTGCAGTGGATAGTGCAAAGGTTAAGGTAGAGAGATGATAATGTGATCCAGACAGACAAAACTTTAAGAAATGCCTGAAGTCTGGATGAATAGATGCAATGACAAGCATCTTTTAAATCTAGTGTTACTACAAATCTAATGTTAAGAAGAGTTAACAGGTTGGGAAGCAACAGCATTTTAAACTTTGGCACTAACACATATAAATTTAGGAAAGAAAGATCTAGAACTGGTCTCCAAGAACCTTCTTTGGCACTAAAAACATCCTTGAATAAAACACTATTCCCACCTGGGAAGGAGGAAATGATTCTTTCACTCCCTGGGACATCATGTGATGAAGGACAGGTAGAAATAAGAGAATCTGGTCTGGTGGATGAGGGATTACCCTTGGAAAGGAGGAATTTCCTCTCACTGCCATATGTACCCTTAATAAATGATGTTCAGAACCCATTTGCCAGAAACTATCCGTCTCCAAAGAGAAAAGTGGAGATTCAGACTTTCTGGAAGGAAAATGGGCTCCCAGGGGTGGGGGTGGGGGTCAACTTCTCTTATACATTCATTCTGACTTTTTGGACTCGCCTTGATTTTGGGGGGGGGGGGTCCAATTTTCTTTTTTCACCCTCCCTTACCATTTCTTCTTAAACGTCTGTTTGTCTGCACTTTGCTGAAACTGTTTATTTTGTTTTTTGCCAAAAGTGGATGAGGGGGTTAAACAATCCCTTAGAAAATTAGGAAAAGGAGGGCTGAAAAATCTTGGAGATTCCCTGAATCAACTGACCTCTTTCATCACACATTTTGCTCACCTCTACAGTAGAGGGGCCAAAAGCTACATCTCTATCCAAAGGAGAATTTAAAATCTCATTTTTATCATCATCTGGGATGTTCTGAGAATGCATCCAGGCAAAAATTCTCAAGACAATGGCCATAACCCTGGAAGAAATATCAACTGAGTCATACGCACACTGTAAACAATGACAAGTAACATGACAAGTAACATGCACAACAGAAGTAACTAAATTATTTACAACAGATTTTTCTCAGTGGAAGAAACTGCAGACAAAACATCCCTCACATTTTCAGAATTAGTCAGGGCAAACTTTAACATATGAGCCAGACAATTCAAATCTCCAAAAATCAAAGTTGCAGAAGCATACAGTTTTTTTTCCCATACTTGTCAAAAACTTTCGTGTCCTTATCAAAAAAAGTAGGATTGCAATTAATTAAATGTGAATCAGCAGTAGGACTAACTCAAGCTACAGCTGTTGGGTTAGGTTTGGGGACAGTGTATAAAAACTTAAGAGTGAGGACCTTTATACATCCTATCTGCCTTTTTAGTGGCAGGTGGCTGATCATCAGGAAAATTAAAGGCAGTAACACACACACATTCTCTAAAGCTGAAAGAAATGGAAGAATAGGTGAAGATTGTGAAAATTCTTTAACAGCTCACCGTTTTTTTTCTGGGGGACTGATAAACCTCAGTGTTCTCCCACTGAAAACACTGGCACATTCTGAAACAGTGAACCCCCACAGGGAGAATCAGAGAATGAGCTCTCCTCTCAGTCTAAATCATAAAACTGAGGAGAAAACCCTGTATTTGTCTCTCTCTTTCTTTTTATCCTCCTTGTCCAGATTCAGAATCTTGAAACTATTCAGGAAAAGAGATATCTCTCTTACTTTTGCCAGAAACCAGTTATAAGAGGGATCAATAGCTTGAATTAAAAACCTGAGCTTGAGACTGACCAGTAAATTACTCCAGTTCAAAGTCATTTGAGGAGAAGTAGATATATGTTTAGTTTTCTGTTTCTTTTTGACAAGAAAAATTGTACCAGCAATGATATTAATGGCAAAAGCACATTCCCAGGGACAGGCACAACATACTGACAAAACAGGGAACTCTTATCCATTTCCTCTCCCAGGACTGACAAGAGAGATCTCCCTTACCCACCGAGGGGACACCAACAACTGAAGAGGACATGGCTAACTCTGGTCCATAGTAGCTATAGGTGCTACACTACATGGATCTAGGGTAAACTATGAGTGGTCTGAGTCACAACTAATGTTCACAGCAGAACCACCCCCCTGTGGTGGAGGCAAATTGTTAGCCTTCTTTGGTGGCAAATGCTGTTTGCTGAACATTTTCTTTTTGTGGCTAGAAGAAGGACCAACCATGGGACTAACAGACTGCCCCATGCTGAAGCCAAAAATGGTCTATCCTTCCTGGAAAAACAAGCAGCAAAAGCTAGCAAAAAAATTTAGAATTCCCATAGGGAATGTATCTGTCCAGCTAAGGAATAGCACAAGCTGACCATCATTCCTTGAAAGCCACAGAAGAGCATATTCTTCAGTGGCAGGACAGGTCTGAAGGCTTGGAGCCCAAGTCTGTTTTTTTTCATCAGCTCAGCTTGAGCTAGCCGACTGTTTGGGCAAGTGGAAGGTGCTCTGAAGCTTTTGGAAGCTAGCCGGCTGTTATATCTTTGGCGGGATGTAACTTGTATAGCTAAAGCTACTGCAGCAGTAATCAATATGATGAACATCAAGTTATCCAAGACAGGAATAATAGATGAACTTAGGATGCTTGCTCAAAGAGGTGTTTTGTCAATGTTTCTAAGAGAAAACCAAGATCCTATGGAGGAGCCAGGTG